>NW_026716870.1:0-16348 GCF_029784015.1 Lycium ferocissimum | reverse complement strand
CCTAAGTTATTCGAACTCAAGTCCCGACTCTCCAAGGTCTACACAACGTTAATAGATATCAAATGTTAGTCATAAACATCGAAGAATCCAATTCCAAGCCATTACTTTTTGCGCAGAAATTTGGCGACACTTCCTATATATTCACAACCCGAGAATTCAACTCGGCCAAATCAACAACAACCAAACCAACAACCATACTAACAATGTCCATATGTGATTCAAAACGCATTCTAACGTTAATAATTCTTTTCTACATAATTCGACAACATTTCGCTTATATTCAAATAAACTACATACGATCAATTCAATCTCAACGCTCACATATTCGCTTACTAATCCGCAACCATTCAAACAAGATTTAAGTACATTCCAAGCAGTCCATACAACATTCAAACACCCGGCCAATATGCATTACCACCGAAACTTTCCAAATCCTATAAGAACAACGTCAACACGTTTCTTTCTTTCATTCATAAATTATGTCAACAATACGCGTTTACAACTTCATTTTCATAAATTCAAGAACCATATCAAGATCACATTATCTTCCAATTCAGCCCACACAATTATAACCTTAACTTGAATCATTAACACTTCATTTTACATCATAGAATTCACATCGACGACAACTAAAATACTAACTAGAATTAGTTCGTTCTTAACCATACAAGGTAGGCCATATTCGGCCACCTCCTAACACACCAAGCTTCATAATTTCCCATCCATTTCAACATACTACAACAATCAACATGCTAAGTAGAGTTAATCCATTACTTCTACACAACATTACATGAACTCGGCTACACACACAACTTTCCATGTTCACGGTTCAACATCAACATCTATGTTTTCATGATTTTCATTCATTCCTACATATTACAACATGCACAAATCATCCATAAAACATGTAAGGAAGATTAAACCTCACCTTTTCCATTCAATTTCTTCACTTGGCTAGGATGTTGTTTTGCGACAACGGCGTTTTCTTGTTCCAACAACTACTCCACGTTAACGAGGGCCTTCTAATTGGTATGAAAGCTAGAAGAAACAAATTTTTCATGATCAATTCCATGACGGTTCACCGGCCCCTCTTGGCCGTTTTCTCCTTCTCTTTTTTCTCTTCATTTTTCTTGAAATTTCTAGAGTGAGAAATGATGAAATGATGAACTTGGTCATCCAATTCCCATATATTTAACTTCCATGTGGCCATGGTCCACATCACATGTGGCCGGCCACATGGCAAAAATTTTCATGAATTTTCTAGTTTTCAAAACTCACATTTTGGCACCAAATTTTCATGAAATGTTCAACTTTCCATAATTCATTTTGGTCCCATATTTCATGAAATATTAGTTTCCATAATTCCACTTTTAACCCCAAATTTTCCTTAACATTTCCATCCAATGAAATCATAAGCGACTTTTGTCTTAAAACAAAGTCGGAAAAATAGCCTCGTCTTTAACTTGTCGCAACTAACTTAAAATATTCTGACGTACAAAATGCGAGATATAACAATATACATATATATATATATATATATATATATATATATATATATATATATATATATATATATATATATATATATATATATATATATATATATATATATATATTATTTTGATAGCCGAAGGGCTTATGGTTATAAAAGTAAATATGCTAATAGATTTCTATGATCACGAGTATATTCTGAATGAGAGCAGACGAGTAACAGAACGAGCGGTGTTCGGTGGTTAGCCCCGGATACCCGTCATGGCCCGTAGCCCGGGTCGTGACAACGTCACTCCGATGGAGTTGTAGCTTTCACTTGGCCTCTCATGTATGCTTTATAAATATGTATGTAATTTAATAACATTGCACTGCGCAATAGGCGGCCGGGCAGACACATGACTGCAGTGGGCAGCTTACACCCTGGACGCGGGCTAATGATGATAACACCGTGCCTAAATGGCCGGGTAGCATAACACCGTACCTATATGTTCGGGCAGTTTACTTGTATATATTTACAATGTTATTTTGAAAGAAAAGTTAAAGTTAGCATGCATGATATCCGCCTTATGAGGCAATCCGATGTACAAGTTATCTCTCTATCTCATGTTATGTTTCATAATCTTATTATGTTATTACTCATGCCTTACATACTCAGTACACTGTTCGTACTGACGTCCTTTCTCGTAGATGCTGTGCTCATGCCCGTAGGATCAAGTAGCCAGCCAAATGACCCAGACCATTCGGACCTCCTCTCAGTACGCAGACAGTGTGCTCCATTGGTCCAGAGCTGCAACCCTTTTTGGTATGCTATTTTGATATGTAGATGTATGGGTATGACAGGGGCCTTGTCCTGTCTTTCTTACAGTTACATTCCATGAGGTCTCAGAGCTTGTATATGGTAGGAGTGTCGTGTAGCTATGTCAGCTATTATTTTGTTGTACAGCATATGTAGTGGCCTAGTCGGCCTACACTGTTATCCTTGGCACATATGATTGTTTCCATGGATGCACGAGTTATGAGAGTTTGATGCAAAGTTTGTTATGTTAACTTTACGGCATATGATCTGGTTTAATTATGAGTTGTGTATAGGCCCAGAGTAATCAACAACAGGTAGATACAAGTATAGGAGTGCTTGGTCAGTAGTGGTCGGGCACTCGTCACGGCTCATTGGTTTGGGTCGTGACAGAATAACCGACATGTAAGGACCACGTAAGAAAGTGGAGTCCGATCTCTGCCCGATCAGCTAAGCCATCTTATACCTTGCTAGGGTACAAGACACGAATGGATCCAATAACTACAATGGGCAAACACGAAGGTATCATCCTAACTGGGCGGAGCGATCCTTATCTTACGCTGGCATATGTAGTTTCGGGCTGTCTAGCCTTCTCGTTAATCTGTACTACTCCAAAAACATGAACATGGATATAGTTGGCTTAGTAGCCCATGAATTGTATAACTTGCTTGTAAACATAATTCTTGCTTGTATTACGAAACATGAAGAAAATATATAATATGACTTGTATGAAAACATAGAGACATGTAGGAGTTTCATGAAAATAAGCATAATGGTTCATATCTTGCATGTAAGAACCCATGGAACGTAAAGTATGGGTTTTCATGGATTACATACATATTCTCAGTAACCAAAAGAGAATATTAAGAACACAATAACGACGTAATCATACAAACATGGTATATCATGGTACATGAACCTAGGGTTATCATGAACATGGCTAAAACCCTAATTTTTGTGAATTCTTTTATAATCATGGAGGAACAAGGCGTGGGGAAGAACAATTATGTTCCCACACGTAGATAGAAACCCTATATACTTGGTAATGCTCCAAAACTTGTATCAATAATCTGAACTTGAAGAAGTATCCCTAAAGCTTTAGTTTTGAATCCTTTAAATGGGTTTTCTTGAAAACCCTAGACTAGGAATGATGAACTCTCATTAGATCACATGAATACATGTTAGAATTGACTTGGAATGATTGGAATATGCTTACCTTGGTGTTTTGGATTGTTGGGAGGAGAAAACCTTCATTCTAGGGCTTGGAGAATGTGAAAAGTGGAAAAAGAACTAAACATGACGTATTTATACTTAACTGAGTCGGGAAATTATACGGTTCGTATACAGATATACGGTTCATATAAACTGACCGTATTTAACAACGATTAAAATTCCAAAAACTGGGACTTCCCAAATGAGTTCCACGAACTGAAAATACAGTACGTATATATTTATACGGTTCGTATATCATTATACGATCCGTATCGAAGCATTTCAAAAAATTGGCAGAAATTGGGATTTTCCACCTAATAATTACGGACTGGAAGTACGGGTCGTATAATAATATACGGTTCGTATATCTAGTCGTAAAAATGGAACTTTACTGAACTGAGATGAATTTAATTCCAACATTTTTCGTCTAATTTTCTAAGTCCCAAATCATGGACATAGCTTAGTTTAAGGTACGAGATGTTACAATATATCCCCCTTGGAATCAATCGTCCTCGAATGATGGGTCATGGTTAAGATTGGGATGGGGAATGTCTTGAATACATGGACGTGAAGGAAACATGACCTGAAACATGGAGACTGAATTAACATGACATGGTTACATGGAAACATGAATACTGAGACATGGAACATGAGCACTGGGTACATGAGCGTGAAACATGAGACATGACATGACATGGACTATGGAAAGGTTACCTTGGGCGTTCTCTGCTTGCTCTTCAAACAAATATGGATACTTGGATTTCATGTCTTCTTCGACTTCCCATGTAGCCTCTTCAACTTTCTGACTCCTCCATAAAACTTTAACCGAGGCAACTTCCTTAGTTCTCAACTTACGAACCTGACGATCAAGAATGGCTACGGGGATCTCCTCATAGGTGAGGCCATTCTTAACTGTTATAGAATCAGCAGGAACAACCAAAAACGGGCCTCCCACACACTTCCTCAACATAGACACATGTAATACTGGATGAAGAACAACCAATTCTTGTGATAATTCAAGCTCATAAGCTACTTAACCAACTCTTCGCAGGATTCTGTAAGGACCAATATATTTGGGGCTAAGCTTCCCTTTCTTCCCAAATCTCATAACATCCTTCATGGGTGAGACTTTGAGGAATACACAATCATCAACTTTAAACTCTAAGTCCTTTCGCCTCACATCTGTATAGGACTTCTGGTGACTCTGAGCCATTTTAAACGCTCCTAAATTACTTTGACTTTCGCCATGGCCTGGTAGACTAAATCTGGTCCTAGCAGTTCTGCTTCACCAACTCCAAGCCAACCAATAGAGAATGTTTTTAAAGGGAGGAAAGTGTTACACCTCAGAAAATTTCATGTCGTTGTGCGGTAAATAGACTAACGCAGGGTAAGATGTATATGATGTCCCTACAAGTACGAAGGGATACTTAACGAATCTAATTAAGATTCCAATGACCTTTAAGGCAAGAGAAGAAAGTTCGTTGAGGAATGCAAAGTATAAGTCGTGTTTTGGAAAGGTTTTGCAAAGTACTGAGTTAATGTTTATTTAACAATGTCTTAAGGAAGAGTTATATGTCACACCCTAATTTTCGTTAGGGCGTGATAGGCACCCGACCCTTACTTAGGGCCGAGCGAACCCGTTGACTCTCGTTATACTCATAGTCATGCTGGGCCCTTAACTCATAACATGAACGCATAATGAAAACTTTCAAAAGAAACATACTTTTCATCTTTCTCAAATCAAGTGAAATCTGTAAACATATGAAATCTGTAATATAATGCATAATAATACATCGACTTACATAGCCGCTTACAAAGCTGACATCTTATATACGCGACACTGTCTGGAAAGTCTCTAACGTAACTATAGATACCATAGCAAAAGCACTCTGACTCGGCAACACTCTGGGAGGAAATAGAGCTCGCCAATCCAGCTGGAACATCTTCTGCTAACATCTTCTACTCATCTGGGTATACCTGCGTGGCATGAAATGCAGCCCCCGAAGAAAGGGGGTTAGTACGGAATATGTACTGAGTATTTAAAGCATGGAATACAGAAAACGGATCGTACGGAAATAAGGAGGACAGAAAAGTAGTACAGTAACCAGAAACTCATAAAGCTTACCTTGAACCATAAATCATGCATTTCAAAGTCGTAAATAAACTGAGTGACATAAATAGAAAATCATCATGTACACATTCATGCATAACGTGCCCCGGCCCTCTAATGAGGGACGCGATAAGTAAAATCATCATATACATGTACATATAACGTGCCCCGGCCCTCTAGTGAGGGACGCGGTGAATAGAGTCATCATATGCCATCCTGGCTGCCTCCCCCATATCATCATATATATATATATATATATAACGTGCCTCGGCCCTCTAGTGAGGGACGCGGTGAATAATGCGGTGGAGCCGCACGAATACATGCCCCGGCCCGGACGCGATGGAAGGACATATTGAGGCTGGCACGAGCAGAGTAGTGAGAAACTAAATGCACATAAATCATCATCACAGACTCAATGAATAATTAAGTAGCCGACGCTCGAGAATCAAAATGGAAATCATGTTAAGTTCTTTCAAAAACAAGTCATTAGGACTATACGAAGGTAAATCTCGGGGACCACGGATATGTATCAAACCAATCCAGGCCCGCCCATGCAAGTTAAAGTCGTTATACGTTACAAAACTTTCTACGAACGTTTCAAGGCAATCCGGTTCTATCTATGAAAGTTACGGACATTTTTAGACATAAGATCCTTTAGGAACAAAACCGTTTATACAACATTCTAAATCCAATCATACCAAAGACATAAAGACCATAGCTTGACCATATTAAGGATGCTAACATCAATAAGCAAATATGAATCATAAACATACTCGAAATTAAGAATGGAGTTACCTCGAGGCTCGTGTCATAGCCTAATTACAACTAGGACATGCCAAAAGAAAGAAAGGTGAGCTTCACATACCTCGTCCGCTTCCTACGCTAATCTGAACTCATGTCTCGACTTCTCAAAATCTACAACAACGTCATTAGACACCGAACATTAGTCATAAACACTGAAGGATTCAATTCCAAGCCATTATTTTATCTACAGAAATTTGGGCAAAACATTTTCCCTATAAATTCAACATCCCCGAGAATTCAACTCGGCCAAATCTTCAACAACAATACCAACAACCGTATTAACAACATCAATGATCAATTCAAAATGCATTATAACGCTAGTAATTCTTTTCCACATAATTCAACAACATTCCATTTACCTTCAATTCGATGACATACATTCAAGCTAATGCCAATGATCTCACATTTAAATACTAATTCAAAACCATCCAAACAAAATTCAAGAACGCTTCAAACAATCCGCACGTTATTCAAAACAATCCATCCAAGCTACCATGGAACCCGAAACCTCCAATTTCCATAAGAACAACGTCAACACATTTGTTTCTTCCAAATTTATCAACTACACCAATAATCCACACTTTAGCAACATTATCTTCATAAATACAAGAAACTATATTTAATTCACATTAGCTTCCAAAACAGCCCACACACGATTTTATCTTCAACTTAATTCATTAAACCTTTATTTACATCATAGAATCCACAACACAACAACCAAAAATACTAAATAAAATTTAGTTCATTCCTTGTCACAAAACAGTCCATACTCACGGCTCAACATCAACATACAAAGTTTCATGAATTTCATCCATTTCTACACACTATTCCCTCCGTTCTAATCCGTTAAACTCTGAATAAACTTGTTAACAATGAAAAGGAACCTTAATATTACCTTAAGTATGCAGCCACCATGTCCAACCTCTTCTTCTTGGTTGATTTTTAGCTCAAATTGAAGGCAACGCGACGTACGACACTTTTTTCTTCATGGGCTTCGCAATTCGGGGCGTGGATTTTGGTCAAAATTAGTTTTTCTCTCTAGGCTCTCCTCTCTCTTTTTCTCCAGAATTTTCTAGGTGTTTTGGTATGAAAAATGAGGAGAAGAGGCTGATATTTCATTTAAAAAGGTGTGGGTAATGGGCCTGACCCGGTTGGGCTCGGGTTGGGCCTGGCCCACTGACCTTTCTACCTTAAAACATCAATATCTCCTTATCCTGATGTCATCTGTGAATCCACGACCTATGGTTGGAAATCTATTTCAATTATCTACAACTTTTATTCTGGGAGTTTTCCCAAATTCCAAACTCATAATACCGTTTTGGCCCCTCGAAGTCAGATCACCCGAAGACGTTTTCTTAAATCGCCCTTTTGGAGGGCTGACACTCATTTTTAGCTTATGGGTCCTTCTTAGGACTTTCTCAACTTCACATGTACCACCCCTATATCTCTTCATATGTCCTTTATAAAATCTCAACATGTGGGTCCCACCTTAACACACGGCCACTTTGGCCTTTTCATGAAATTTTTATTTCAACTTCTAGCCCCTAATTTCCTTAATATTCCATACCAATAAAATTCATAAGCAACTTGTGCATTAAAATAAAATCGGAGGTCAAGAGTCTCAACCTCGTATCCCGAACTAGTCTTGTCCTTAACTTATCATGGTTAGCTCGGATTATCCCAACGTACAAAATACGGGATATAACATCCTTCCCCCCTTTAGAACATTCTTCCTCTAGTGTTCAACTAGCCTCGTAAGGTCTTATAAGGATCTCGGGGGTTCCCTTTATTACTATAACATGCAGTCTCATCTACCAATCCTATTTCTTCTTCATCTCCTCTTCAGCTTCTCAAGTCATCTCCTTCTTGTTGTTATTCCGCTATAATACCTTAGCAAAAGCCACATCTTTAGTACGCAACCTTTTTACCTTACGAACAATGTAATAAAGTCCAATACATCTCGGGTTAAACTTCTCCTTCTTGTCGGATCTCATTACACCTTTCATGGGTGATATCTCCAAATATACCCACTCGCCAATCTGGAATTCTAAGTGTCGACGCCGATTGTCGTCATATGGTTTCTGCCATCTCTGAGCTGCTAATAGTCATTCCCTGCTTTAATTGCCATCAAAGCGTATCATCCTGAAAGAATTTGACGCATAAATTCACCCTTTTTAGTAGCCACTTAGTTCGATCATCTCGCTTAAATCATCTTATAATCCCCCTTTACTCTACGTGTAACATTCTAGGCATATTGTCTCGTGTCATTTCTTTATCTTTAATTCGAACTCTTCTATCGTCCCTTTGCTCAGATCTTGTTCTCAACTTTCCGGTCACACATTATGTTACAACCTTTACGCGAATATACGAAGGTGCTCAAATTAGCCCAAGAAATACCTTAGCGTGGCTTCGCTAATCCTTATGTTTTACTTGTCTTCGCCTCTCTTACCTTACAACCGGTATCGGATAGGCCTTTGGTTCAACCATAGCCATGTTCTCGTTTGTCCTCGTACTAATTCTATCTCGGTAATTCAGCTAAACCCTCTTTACATCTTTCCTCAATGCACCCAAAATCTCGTAACTATATTGTTATTACCGGATCCAAACTTTTCTTATTAAGTATTCGCTTGGTCTCATCCTTAGCATATAAATATCCATAGGTAACATAGCTACCCTTGTACGACTGCATAAAGTATATTCAATCTTAGTCACGATCTTTCCTTCTCCCGGTTCATGGTATTTCACATATCCCCTCCGTACCAACATTCGCCGGTAGTCTATCTTGTCATACTTCTTTCCTTCCTTTTTCTCACTCCTTACTATAGGAGGTTTGCTATCTTTCGCCTTGCTACTTATAGGTCGCAGTATCATTAGCGAACAACTCTATTGCCCACATCTTAGCCTCTAATCCAAGACAAAGAGGTTACCTTTCACAATGCCTCCGTAAGTTACTCGTTATCGTCCTCTTGTCGTATTCTCCTTTAAGCTTCCACTTTCCGATGTTATATCATTCAAGATCTCTACAATTAATTCTCAGCACTATCTCAATTACCATCCTAGCTTCTACCCCTTTTGCTGGCTCTTGGACCTTACTAACTTGTCTCGGCAAGGAATCTTACCTGTAGCCCGAGCACCCGTATCAAATACATTGTAGTGTTGATTGTCTCCATCTTGCACTTGCATCTCTCGCATCCGCTTCCCCCTTTAAGGGGTGTACTTATACTATTACCCGATTATACTTTGTCCTATGTCCGCATTTTCCAATCTCAATTAGGCGGCACTTTTATCCCGACATTCGATCCCTTTGCCGTTTATCTACTCACTTTCTTTCTTTTCGAATATCATTGTGTTAGAACTTTCCAAGCTTAACCTATAGTGAAAACAAACATCGGCTTGCCTTGTAACATTTGTGCCATTTATATATTTTTTTCACTTGAACTTTGTTACCCTGTCCGATTAATGCCCTCCATATACCGTAACGTTGGTTGCCGGGGTACACATACCCGCTGATATAGCCATGTATGGAATACCATATGCATACCTATATATATACTTACTACTATCTCACTTACAAAATATTTCCAAACGCTATTCAAACTCACCCTAATTCTAGGACTGTGATGCCCCATTTTTCTCTTCACCGGTCTAATCCGCCCCGTTCTACGCGACCTCTTAAGGTTTCTGCCCACACCGCAGACTCTAATTTTTCCTTAGATTACTCTAGCTTCTCATTTGCTTCTTACGTCTGAATTTGTAAGACTTTCAGAAAACTTCCAGGGGGTCACCCATCCTAAAATTTCTCTCACTCCAGCACGCTTAATCTTGGAACTCTGATGAAATACGGTGCTTTAATGCTAGTATGATCGCATCCACCTCACCGCATGACCTCCGTCACGTAATCTGGAGTAAGTTGAAGTCTTAACAGATTTCGAAACGTTCCCATAAGACAGCTCCCTCCGAATTTGAAAGGGACTCTTACTCCTCTGACTCCACAATTACTATTTTAGCCCTTTTCAATCCTCAATATGTCCTTCACTGCGTCCCGGGCCAGGGCATGTATTCGTGCAGCTCCACTGCATTATTCACCGCGTCCCTCACTAGAGGGCCGAGGTACGTTATATATATATATATATATATATGATGATATGGGGGAGGCGGCCAGGATGGCATATGATGACTCTATTCACCGTGTCCCTCACTAGAGGGCCGGGGCACGTTATATGTACATGTATATGATGATTTTACTTACCGCGTCCCTCGTTAGAGGGCCGGGCACGTTATGCATGCATGTGTACATGATGATTTTCTATTTATGTCACTCGCTTTATTTACGACTTTGAAATGCATGATTTATGGTTCAAGGTAAGCTTTATGAGTTTCTGGTTACTGTACTACTTTTCTGTCCTCCTTATTTCCGTACGATCCTGTTTACTGTATTCCATGCTTTACATACTCAGTACATATTCCGTACTAACCCCCTTTCTTCGGGGGCTGCGTTTCATGCCACGCAGTACACCCGATGAGTAGAAGATGTTAGCAGAAGATGTTCCAATTTGGATTGGCGAGCTCCATTTCCTCCCGAGTGTTGCCGAGTCGAGTGCTTTTGCTATGGTATCCGTAGTTATGTTAGAGACTTTGCGTACGTGTCGTGTATATAAGATGTCGGCTTTGCAAGCGGCTATGTAAGCCGATGTATTATTATGCATTATATTACGTATTTCATATGTTTACGATTTCACTTGATTTGAAAAAGATGAAAAGTATGTTTCTTTTGAAAGTTTTCATTATGCATTCATGTTATGAGTTAAGGGCCCAGCATGACTATGAGTATAACGAGAGTCAGCGGTTTCGCTCGGCCCTAAGTAAGGGTCGGGTGCCCATCACGGCCTAACGGAAATTAGGGTGTGACATTATAATTCTCCTTAGATTTTTAATGGAGTGTTAAACAAGTGTTAAGAAGATTCCATAAAGGTTGGAGACCAAATGGAGCGACGAGAACAAGTTCGGAGGAAGGTGAGTTATACGACCCATTATACGGTCCGTATAACATTCACAGTGAGGGGTGATAACTGGGAGCATTATACGGTCACTTATACGGACCGTATAAGAGTCCGTATAATTCGTGGCGGGCAGCCTTGTCTCTTTTTATAAATATAAGACCCAAAGTTATTATTTTCATTTCTCATTTCCTCCACACTTCTTGAAACCTCTAGAACACTCCATACATCTTATTAACACAAATCCAAGGGAGATCAAAGATCAAATACCAAAAATTAGTGGAATCAAGTGCAAGGATGCTAACTAGGGTTAAGGGAAACCAAGAATCTCTTTAGTGTTGAAGTTGGGTTTTCTCCAAGTGAAGTATTTTCATCCAAATCCATTCCTACATAATCAAAGGTGAGTTTTGTATTCACTTGACGCTACTAAGAGTATTGAATGGTTGAATGACTTGGATTGAGGAAGAAAGTAGAATATGGAGTTCAAATATGGAAATAGTGGTATTCTTGAATTGTGACTTGACTTGAATGATAGTTCTTGACATGTTATGGGTATAATCTTGTTATGAATGATATAAAGGGTGTTAAAGAAGCATTATATGTGAATGAATACGACGTTGGGTGGTAACTATGGTTATGGATGACTTTGAGAGGGAATTTTGAGAATTGAATAATGTCTAGCTTAACAAAGTTTATTGATTATGATATTATGGATGTTATTATTGATGTTTGGGAGTTGTTATATTATATGGAGAAAGTTGTAGAAACAAAGGAAGTGCTGTCCAATTTTCGTTAGCCCTTAGTCGCCTTAGCTTAGCTTCAAGTATATTTTCAGTTATCTAATCTTAGTACGAATTCTCTTGAATGTAGAATCGTGAAATCGGAGGGAAGATTTTAGTCAGCAAATTTAGAGAGACGTAAAGGTATGTAAGGCTAGTCCCATTCTTTCAAAGGCATGACTCTTATAATGTGATTCCTTTTCTATATTCCCATGATCTTCTTACATCCTAAAAGACGAAGATTAAAGGTTCTTAAGGGCTTCGTATGAGATAGAGATGAGATATGTTCCATGATAATGATGATGATAATGATGCTATGATGAGCTCAATATTCTTATCTTTATGATTCCATTAATGTTGCTTCTTGTTGATAGTCTCACCTCATGTACTAGTTCCTTCAGGGTGAGACATGACGATCATGACTATTCCATAATATAATTGGAGGTTACCGACCTTACGTCACTCCGATGGAGTTGTAGCTTTCCCTTGGACTCTCATGCATGCTTATGTTATTTTTATGTATGATCACACCATGCCTACATGGACGGGAAGACACACCACTGTAGTGGGCAGCTTATACCCCGGACACGGCTGGCCTGGACGTGGGCTAATGATGATCACACCATACCTATATGATCGGGCAGCTTATATATGTATGATATGGTATTATTTTTATTATAAAAATTCGCATGCATGACTCCGCCTTAAGAGGCCACCAGTTACAGTTTTGCTCCTCGCTTTATGTCTTTATTATGCTGTTGTACATGCCTTGTATACTCAGTACATTGTTCGTATTGACGTGATTTTTTTATGGACGCTGTGTTCATGCCCACAGGTAGACAGGAAGACAAAGACAGAGACTTAGGAGCTTGTACAGCGAGTTTGTAGGAGCACTCCACTACTCCGGAGTTGCCATTTCTTGGTATATTCTTTTGTGTACATGTTAGGGCATGGCGGGGCCCTGTCCCGTCCTTATGATACCGGTACTCCAGTTAAAGGCTTGTAGATACTTATGTGTGGGTTGTAGATTCTATGTGACCCCTCCATTGTAGGCTTTGTACATCATTTTTGTAGCCTTATAGGCCTATGCTTATATATGTTTTGGGAGTTTTTTGGAGATCGTTTCATGATAAGTTTGTGTTGAGAATAATATATGCCCAGGTTGACTATGATAGTCAGCATGATAAGTGGTGCTCGGTAGTCTGCTCCGGGTACCCGTCATGGCCCTAGTTGGGTCGTGACAGTTGTCAGCTAAGGACACCAACGAGTACTAGTGGTTGAACTCATACTACACTTGCTGCACTTTATTTGGGTGCAAATACCGCTCCGTGTTCAAGTTCCAGGCCTCGTGACTGATTTGCTAGGCAGTCCTTTGGAGATTTTGAAGTTAACCATCAGATCTATCAGCAACCCTGGATCTCCCTCTGTGTTACTTACTGTGCTTTATTTACTTTCAAGACAGTTGTTGTTTTCCTATGTTTCAAGACTTGTATTAAATACTTAATGCTCTTATACAAGTTTATACTAGGTTTTGGGGTTATAAAGACTGTTAAGTAGTACTTATTTGTGTTCGACTTCCACATTTTCTCCCTTTAAAAGAGATTGATTTTGGGACGGTTCGCCGACCGGGGGGATAGTGTAGGTGCCATCATGATCCGTGAAATGGGTTGTGCACAAGTACCTGAAAGTCTGCTTGGACTAGCCATATATGTCTAAGGGTGAAATGGCGTGTAAATTCCACCCGAGTTGTAAGTAGTCTGATCCGGTACAAACCAACCGACTTAGTCAAACGGTACATAATGACCCAAGTAGAACCAAACTTTCCCAAAGTCTGTGGTAATCTTACCACAAGTCCATAGTAATTTGCTGGTTAACATAATCCGTCAAATCTTCCTTTAAAGGCTCACTAGTCTGATTCTCACACATTTGATCTGGCTCCACTTGTATTTAACTTATAACCATAACTTTGAACGCAATTGGTTGATTCCACAATTATCATCATAGTTCCCATGATCCTTTAGCTGAAGCTGCAACCCATTGTCAAAGCTATACCAGAAAAGTACCCTGATTCTCCTTATCTTTCTTCATCACCTACTAAGTCATCTTTAGTACCAGGAATATGTAGAAAACACGTTGTCACACATCGCAAGTCTAAATCATGACTCCCTCTTACCAGAAAAGAATTTGTGCTTATACAGAGCCAGTTCAAAGCATTTCTATTAAAAATTAACCTTATCCAGGGCCGATTGTGCAATTTTTAAATCTGTTAGCTTTGTATCGAAGAGCTGAATCTGCTGGGTCAACACTCATCACCCAATTCCTCTTCAACCTTCAAATAACACATTACGCCAATTATCCTAGTGATTATCTTACCATGCCAAATATGTTAAAATAAACTGATCACCCAAAGACTTCCCATTTCCATTTGCACCTCTTCCAACATACCAAGTATCCGCGTAGACCATTAGAATTGCCCATACAGATGCCATCAAGAAAATATTATCAAATCTCCTTGTAAACTCCAATAAGGCTCAGTAAACCTGCCATACCTCTATTTCGAACCGAAATCCATCAGTTCTTCATTAATTCGATACTAGAATAACCATAAATCTTTTGGGTAATATGTCCATAAGCCACTCGGCTTTAAATAAATAGATCTAACCCGGTTAAAATGCACCATTGGTGGGATTTCATCAATAATCACCAGAACTGTTTCCAAATCTTTATAAAATGAACAATAAACATTCCATAAGTCTGTGGTAATCCATTCTAATATGTTGTTCCTGAATACTCAACCTCATGTTGTCGTTCCAAACCTCAAAAGCTGAAATTTGTCCAAGTCGTCAGTTGACTACTGGTAAACTATATCTTATGACTTCAAATCTTCATGATCGTTAACTGAAACTAGTCACCCAAATACAATAAAGCTTTTATCCGATCAAATTACATCGAAATCCCCTTTTTTTTGCTTTCATTAAACTCCTTCATCACCTCATAGACTCTAACGTAAGTCCTATGACCTCATACTTCACCCTTCATGTTATATCCGACATTTTTGCATATTTGGAAAGTTCAGAATAATCTTTGCTTGTAAGAAATAAGGCCATATTTGGATCTTACTAGTATGAATATGTCGGCTATGGAAACATTGGTGCGGAATTATCAAGGAAGGTTAAGGACAAAATCGAAATTTTGAAAATTTGTTTCATGAAATTACAAAATTTAGCCAAATTGTTGGGCCAAAAAAAAAAGGGAAAATCAAGGCCCAATAGAGAGGGGTGGCCGGCCATGGTGTTGGCCCAAACCCATGGTTTTAATTAATTTTTCCATGAGATAAATAAGACTAGAGGGGATCATTACTCTTAGAAGTTTCAAGAAAAAAAAAAGAAGAAGAGAGAAAAGGCCTTCGGCCATAGAGAGAAAAAGGGAAAGAAAAAGAAAAAAAAAATTCTTGGAGCCTTAGTCCTTGATTCAAAATTGTTTCTTCCTGGATTCTTATTAAGTTCAAGATTCTCTACAAAGTGATACAAATATCTTGGCAAGAAAGTGCTTCTTTGTTATATCCGGCATTTTAGCATATTCGAAAAATGCGAAGTAATTTTGATTTGTAAAGAATAAGGTCATATGTTGATTGGGATTAAGATGTGTGTGTGTTGTTCATGAAAAATAGTGGTGTGGAAATACGGAGGTAGGCCAAGGGCAAAATTGGAATGTTGGAAATTAGTTTCGGGAATTTCAAAACAAGAATTTTAAGTGATTGGGCTCAAAAAAAAAATAAGAAAAGAGGCCCAAAGGAGAAGGGGTGGCCGGCCAACTTATGGCCCAAACCCATAAATTGATCAAATTTTTCCATGTGCCAATTAATATAAGGATGATTATCCTTGGAAACTTCAAGAAAACAAAGGAGAAATCAAGAACAAAAAGAAGAGAGAAAAACGGCCAAGAGAGAAAAAGAAAGAAAGAAAGGAAGAAAAATTTTCCAAGCCTTCAATCTTGATCCAAAAATCTTGTTCTTCTTGAATTAGTAGCAAGCTCAAGACGCTCTCCGACGTGGTATAATTAGTTTGGCGAAAGAACCACGTTTGCGGCAAGTTGAAATTTCAAGAAAGAGGTAAGAATTCTAATCTTTGTGTTATGGAATAAGTATGCATGTTATAATGAT
>NW_026716869.1:0-22085 GCF_029784015.1 Lycium ferocissimum | reverse complement strand
ACCCGGGCGGGCGGTTGATAAGGTGAACTTATTCGGGAGCGGTTGTTAGGCGTTTCGAGTCGACGAAATCATAGGAGATAATCGCCGTCGACATTTAGAGTTTCGAATTGGTGATTGGGTATTCTAAAGTGTCACCTATGAAAGGTGTTATGAGATTCGGCAAGAAAGGAAAGCTCGGTCAGAGATATATTGGGTCTTATCGATTATTCGTAAAATAGGCGAGGGTTGCCTATGAGTTAGATCTGCACGGTGATTTGGGAGCGATGCACCCGGTATTCCATGTTTCTATGCTTCGTAAATGCATTGGTGACCCTTCCTGAATATTTCCTGTAGATGATATCCATGTCACAGAGGAGCTATCCTACGAAGATCAGCCTATAGCCATATTGGATCGTCAGGTAAGAAAGTTGCGGAATAAAGATGTGGCTTCTGTTAAGGTGCTATGGCGGAACAATAATTTCATGAATTTTCATCTATTTCTATACATTACAACAACAATCTAAGTACTAAGTAAAATTAATCCGTTCTTTCTACACCACACCACTTCCATTCGGCCAACACATGTACACACATATTTCATGAATTTAATCCTTTTCTACACACTTCAACATACATAAATCATCTCTAACATATAAAAGGAAATTAATTCTTACCCTCTTTTCCTCAACTTCTCACTTGGCTAGAATTTGTAACTTGCAAAAAGGGATGCTTTACTTGCTATAATGATTATACCATGTTGAAGAGGACCCTCAAATTAGTAGGGATACTAGAATAGATCATTTTTTTTTTAACAAAATTTCAAGGGGGCAACCTTGCTCCTCCATGGCCGAAAATGGCCTTGCTTTTCTCCTTCATCTTCTTTGTTTTCTCTTTCTCCTAGTTTCTTAAATTAAAATGATGACCTCTTATATATACATATCTTCCACACTTACCCATAATTATAATTAAGTCCCCCAAGTAAGAATATAAACATATGGCCCCTTCTCCATTTTTCTAGAATTTTCTTCCTTTTTCTTGAAAATAAAAGATGACTTAATTGTTTGACTTAGTCATCCCTTGGCCTTTTCTTAAACATTGTGAAATTCCCGTTTTGCCCCTAATTCGTCCACAATTTTTCCCATGAGCCACTCTGCGAATTTCCCTTTTTATCCTTAGCCTTTTCCAATATTTCCCTACTAATAATATTCATAAACAATGCTCATAAACAACTTGTGCATTAAACAAGATCACAACATAGCTTTGCCCTTAACTTCTCGCAATTATCCCGAATTATCCAAACGTACGAAATATGGGTCATAACATCAAATATGTATGTTGTTGTTGTGGCCGAATAAGGGGTTATTTTGGTAAGTTATGGTGAATTGATTTTATTTGATAAATTAGTGGTTGTCATTATGGATTATGTGATGTAAAATGGAGGTTTAGTAGCTTGAGGTGAATTGGAGTTGTTTGTGCATCATTGAAGAAGTTAGTGTGATGTTAGTGTGGTTCTTGTGTTTGTAAGAATAAATTCACCAATGTATGGATTGTTGATATAACTCATAAATTTGGAAGAAGTAATGCGTTGTTGACTTTGGTGGTGTTGTGAGATTTCGGGTGGAAGTACGTATTAATTGGGTTGCTGGAATATTTTGTGGATTGAATTGAATTGAATTGAATTGAATATTGAAGTGTTGCTAGAATAATTGCTGGCATTGCTATTGGTTTGGCCGAGTTCCATTCTCGGGTTTGTTGTTGATGATTTGGGCCGAGTTAGATTCTCGGGGATGGTGTATTTGCGAGATAGAGATCTTTGCTTTAAATTTCGCATCATAAGTGAATTTATTTGAAAAATCAAGACAAGTGTGCTTAGTAATGAATCTAATGGTTGCATCAATTTTCTTGAATGTAGACTAACAAGTTGGACAATAAGCGTAGCTAATAAGGCACGAGCACGGGTATGTTAAGGCTCGTCCTTTTTCCTTATATGGCATGAATCATACGTTGCGATTTTATAAATGCTCCCGCTTAACGTCCTTATTTTCAAAAGTTAGAAGTTATGATTTCAAAGCATGATTTTCCTTCCTAAAAGTTTATGAATGTTTTCCAAAATATCCATTTTTCTCCAAAATCCAAGTTTTACGATTTTGAAAGTTTTTATGACCAAAACAACGACTATGATTTTATGATGACAATGATGATGCTTAGATATGAGAAAATGACTAGGACGAATATGCCAAGGTTATGTTCTTACCATGAATACGACGATATGAAATGTTAAGTTATTTTTGGATAATGACTATTTTAAAGGTTTCAAAGTATATGAAATGATATGTCATGACCGTTTTATGTTTTCCCGTGATGTTATCCTTGATTGATAGTCTCGCCTTATAATTGTTCCTTCAAGGTGAGACAAAGCGCCCATGATTATTCCATAAAGTAATCGGAGGTTACCCGACCTTACGTCACTCCGATGGATACATGACTTTTCATTTGGGCTCTCCGCATGCTTTATTTTATATGCATATGATTTATGTATATGTCTACGGGGAAGTATGGGGGAAGGTGGCCGAGGCGCTATACAGCCACACGATCGGTTGGTATAATATGATACCCCACGCGGGATGGGACGCGGGATATGTGGGTAAATGGATCGGGCGAACGTTCCACGGCATTATATGCATATGGACGGGGAGTGCACGTTCATACGCGATATTATATTATATATGTATATGGATCGGGCTGCACGTTACGTATATTTACATGTTTTTTAAAAGCTAGCATGCATGGCATCCGCCAAAAGGACATATCGGTTATATCCCATATTGATATGTTCTATATTTCTTTTATGTCATTAATTATGTTATGTATCTCTCGTATATTATTATACATGCCTTACATACTCGGTCATTGCTGTCGTACCGCCCCTTTTGTGGTCGAGCGTTTCGTACACGCAAGTACACTCGGCATAGCTATTGCGGAGAGACGTTCCGCTTGGTATCTATATAGTACTCCAAAAGGTAAAGTTAACGGCACAAAATCTATCATGATAGACAAACGTTCGTTGGAGACTTTATCACTCTCTTATGTTGTGTTTTTATATTCCATTATTATATTTTTATTACGCATTATGTTACATACTCTTTACTGTTTACTCCGTGTGTTAAATTGAGAAACGACAAAAAGAAATTCTGCGTTTTTACCATGTATTTTACCTTTATTTGATTTAAGCGTCCAAAGAGAATATGTGAGTAATAAGACGTTCCGGCGGAGTTCGTCGGCTCCATTTGTGCACGGAGTAAGATCTGGGGTGTGACACATTATATGTGACTTTACGTGCCGTGATTTATTCGAAGTTAGAGACTTTGCGAAGGAATTGTGAGTCGTACAATCTCCTTAAGATAAAGCTCGCATAATCTTTGAAAATGGCTCTGCCAGCCGACATGTTTTTACTATCAACTATGTTACGAATCTTTGTGTTTACGGGGTAACCACGTAATGAAGTTTAATTCCAAAACGACAAAAGATTTTGAAAGTTTTACTATGTATTTTATTTTTGCTTAATCTGAAGAATCCAAAGAAAGTATGTCTTTTCATACCATCCCACCAATAAACCTCCTTAATATCATGGTACATCTTTGTTGATCCTGGATGAATAGAATAGGGGTCGATGTGCCTCATCCCACACACCCGCAACACTAGGGACACACACGGTGTGACACCCATCACCTGTGATCACAAAGGCTGTCTTTTCTTTCTGAGGTTCTGTATCTCGGTAATAACTAGAACAGGATCCTCGTACTAACGCTTCTTTATCTCAACTACCAAGGATGATACCGCTGTGTCTTGAACAGTAACTAATGCATCACATGAATCTAGCAATCGAACTCCGAGGCTAGCTAATCAATGAACCTCACGAACCATTTCTCTTCTCTCTGGCGATACGTGAGACAAGCTACCCAAGATTTGTGGATCGAGGGTGTCGGCTACCACATTAGCCTTCTCGGGATGATATAGAATGTCCACATCATAATCTTTTAACCTCTCCAACCATCGCCTCTGACGCAAGTTCAAATCCTTCGCGTAAAGATGTCTTTTGGAGGCTTTTATGATCGGATATATATCAACATGGACACCGTGTAAGTAGTGTCTCCATATCTTCAAGGCATGAATCACCTGCCGCTAACTCAAGATCATGGGTTGGATAATTCATCCGTGCTTCTTTAATTGCCTCCAGAAGCATAAGTAACAACCTTACCGTGCTGCATCAATACACAGCCCAATCCAACACCTAAAGCATCACAATATACCACATAGCCATCTGCTCCTTCTAGAAGAGTCAAAACTGGTGCTGAAGTTAGCTTATCCTTCAACGTCTGAAAGCTCTGCTCACAAGCGTTCGTTCATTGGAACTTAACTGATTTCTGGGTCAATTTGATCAATGGGGCTGAAAGAGAGGAAAATACTTCTACAAACCTTCTATAGTAACCTGCCAAGCCCAAGAAACTACGTATCTCCGTTGGTGCCGTGGGCCTTGGCCAATTCTTCATAGCCTCAATCTTACGGCATCTACTCTAACGCCTTCTTCTGAAATAATGTGACCCAGAAAAGCCACCGAGTTCAACCAGAACTCACACTTGGAAAACTTGGCATACCACTCTTTATCTGGAGAATTCCAAGCATTGTCCGCAGATGTTCGGTATGATCGGCCTCTGATGGCGAATAAACCAGAATATCATCTATGAACACAATCACTAACAAATATAGAAAGGGCCTGAATACACGATTCATCAAATCCATGAATACAGCCAGGGCATTAGTTAGCCCGAACGACATAACACGAAACTCATAGTGGTCATATCTAGTCCGGAATGCCGTCTTCGGAATGTCTTCTTCCTTCACCCTAACCTGGTGGTATCCTGACCTCACGTCTATCTTTGAGAATTACTTGGCACACGCATGCGGCGATCAAATAAATCATCTATTCTCGGAAGCAGATACTTATTCTTCATAGTCACTTTATTCAACTGCCGGTAATCAATACGCATTCGCAAAGACCCATCCTTCTTTCTTACAAATAACAGTGCTCCCCACGCACGACGTACTAGGCCTGATAAAGCCCTTCTCAAGCAAATCTTTCAACTGCACCTTCAATTCCTTCAACTCCGTAGGTGCCATTCTGTAAGGAGGAATAGATATTGGCTGAGTGCCTGGTAATAGGTCAATGGCAAAATTGATCTCCCTCTCTGGGGGAATGCCTGGAAGCTCATCTGGAAACACCTCTCCGAACTCATTAACCATAAGGACGAACTGAAGAGTCGGCGACTCTGCTTGCACATCTTGAACTCGAACTAGATGAAAAATATACCCTTTTCTGATCATCTTCTCTGCCTTAAGATAGGAAATAAACCTACCTCTAGGCGAAGCAAAGATTGCCCTTCCACTCTAGGACTGGCTTGTCGGGAAATTGAAATCGAACTATCTTTGTTCTGCAATCAATATTAGCATAACAGGAAGCTAACCAATCCATTCCCATAATAACGTCGAAATCAATCATATCTAGCTCAATCAAATCTCGCTACAATGTGGCGGATCATAAACTATAACAACACAATCCCGGATATACTCGCCTAGCTATGATCGGATGGCCGATCGGCGTGGATACCTCAAATGGTTTAATCGACTCGGGTTCTGCCCTAAACTTACCAGCGACAAATGGAGTAACATATGATAAAATAAATCCAGATCGATCAATTCATACACATCATAGGAGGAAACTGATAATATACCTGTGACAACATCAGGAAACGACTCAAGATCCTGCCTACTAGCTAATGCATATACGCGGTGCTGAGGATCGCTCGAGCTGGACGCTCCACTCCTCCCCCTACCTCGTCCTATTGGTGACTGAAAAGCTTGCCCCGAAGGGCGCACTGTAGAAGAAGAAGAACCAACTATAGACCCTGTAGGCTGAACAGTGCCCATGCCACCTCCTAACGGATAATTCCTCATCATATGACCTGGTCGGCCATAAGAATAATAGGCATTCGATCCCAATCGGCACTGCCCGATATGTAACCTACCACGCCGGGACACCGTGGTAAGGGTGGCCTCATCCGTCCCGACTGCGTCCGTGCATGCGGGAGCTCGATGCTCTAGAACTCGCCGCTCCCGAATAAGAAAGACCGATCAAACTCGGGCACGAAAATCGCGGAGGTGCACTCCCTACCGAATGATATGAATACTGGGAATGCTGCTGCCTCTGTCCTCCCATAGACTCACTTCCAATGTCGAAAGATCTAGCCTTCTTACCATGGCCTTGGTCACGGTCACGCCCCCCTCTCGACGCTTGTGATCTTCTAGATTTGTGCATATGCCGTATACGGAGATATCCATACCTGGTCCGTAATGTAGCGGTCAAGCATCATATCAAATGTGGCCCTAAACCAACCACAAAAGCGGTGAACTGCGTCCCGTCACACCCTAAATTTCCATGGCGGATGGGCACCCGACCTTACCTAGGCCGAGGGCGAAACCGCCGACTCTCACAATATTCATAAACATGTCAGTCCTCAAATCATATCATAAGTACATAATGAATTTTGTTTTTCTTTTCGAAAACAAACATGCCTTTCATCTTTATCAAACCAAATAGAACTAGTACCGCATGAAATCTGCCAACATATGAAGTTCGTAACATAATGCACAACGAAATATCGGCTTACATAGCCGCGTACAAAACTGACACCTTATACACACGACACTGTCCGCAAAGTCTCTAACACAAAACATGATACCGCAACATAAATGCTCTACTCGCAAAGATTCCAGAGGAAATGGAGCTCGCAATCTAGCCGAACATCCGCAAAATGACGTACTTACTCAATCCGTAGTAGTACTGCGTGGCATGAAACGCAGCCCCCGAAGAAAGGAGGTCGGACGGAATATGTACCGAGTATGCAAAGCAGGAAGTACGAAAAGTCAGTCACCAAGTCGGGAGGCTGCGGAAAGTGAGCATAACAACCCGAAAACCAAAATGCTTGCATCGAAGTACAAATCATACATAAGCGGTACGTAAGACAAATATAACCATCGAATGCCAAAATGCTTAGCTTTCTTGAAAAAACATTTCATATCTCATATATCCGAAAATAGAACATATCATGTATGCAAACGACATTACCGATGTGGGATTTGCCTAAACCAATGTGGGATTCGCCTAAACCAATGTGGGATTTGCCTAAACCAGTGTGGGATTTGGCTAAACAATGTGGGATTTGCCTAAACCAATGTGGAATTTTTCCTCATCATTGGGTTTGCCCCACCATTTGGTTTGCCCCACCATTTGTCGGGTTTGCCCCACCACCGCTCCGATACCAACTCGATCATAAAATTAATACATATATATAACATATAACGTGTCCCGGCTTCCCCAAAAGGGACTCATAACGAAATATATATCATATCATATTATCATATCACATCAAACTTCGTATCCCATCATACCTCGGAATATAGCATAGTGCGCACGATAACATACGGCCGGACTCGGCGAAAGATGTGACAGAATGCACGAGAAACGTGATATGCGATTTAAAGCATTTTCAAGACTCATTGGGATAAGCAAAACGAACCATCATTTACAAACCAAGACAATAGTCAAATCAAATCTCTTCCGAATGATACTCGGAACATATCAACAGAGCTTTCGAAATCGTAGTCATGTGTCAAAATCATATACATAATCCTCATTTCGTACTCGGCAAATAAGTATATAATCATACTCGGGGGTCGGAAAGATAGTCGTATTAAGCTCTTTCAAAAAGTCATCAGAACTATACAAAGGAAAGTCGCGGGACCCACGGACGAGCGTCAACCCAATCCGGGCCCGCCTATGAAAATTGATGTCATCATACGTTAGAGAATCATTTACGAGCATATCAAAGCAATGCGGTTCTGTCTATGAAAGTTACGGACGATCGTAGTTACGGAATCTTTTACAACAAATTCTCTTTATACAACTTTTGAAATCCAATCATACAAAGACATAAGGATCATAATCCGACCATATTAAAATGCGAACAACAAGAAATGAATAAGACTCATATGTATGCTCGGATCCGGAATGGAATTTCCCAAGGCTCGTAACGTATCATAGCTTAGCCATATCTAAGACATGCCAAAGGAAGGAAAGGTAAGCTTTACATACCTCGTTTGCTTCCTAAGCTAATCCAAACTCAAGTCTCGGCTTCACAAAATCTACAACAACGTCATTAGACACCAAACATTAGCCATAGGCACCTCGGAACCCAATTCTAAGCTCGCACTTTATTTACAGAAATTTGGGCAGCATTTCCCCTATAAGTTCAACAACCCCGAGAATTCAACTCGGCCAATATTATCAACAACAATACCAACAACCATTCCAACAACATCAATAATGAATTCAAAGCGCATTCTAACATTAGTAACTCCTTTCTACATAATTCGACGACGTTCCATAATATTCAATTCAACTACATACTTTCAAGCGAACATCCATGCTCACAAGTTCAAGTACTAATCCGAGGTCATCCAAACAATATTCAAGGACACTTTAACCAATTCGCACAATTTTTCAAACAACCCAATTAATGCTCTACTTCACCCGAAACCTCCAAAATTTCAATAAGGCAACAACAACACATTTCTTTCTTTCAAAACTCATCAACTATATCAACAACCACATATTACAATATCATTCATGTAAATGCAAGAAACTATAATAAAGTCACATTACCTTCTCCAACAACCTACAAACGATTACAACTTCAATTCGAACCATTAAACCATCACTTTCATCATAGAATCCATGCAACAACAACCAAAATACTAAATAAAATTTGTTCATCATGCCCTACCAAATCAGCCCACTATTCGGCCACACCACCAACATCACAATTTCATGAGTTTCATTCATTTCTACACACTACAACAACACACAAACATGCTCAATACACTTAGTTCTTCATTCCTACACACCACTACATACACACGGCCAACACCTCAACATGCCATATTTCATGAATTTCATCCATTTTCACATATCACAACATACACAAACCATCCATAACATATAAAAGAGAAGATTAAACCTTACCTCCTTCACTCAATTCCTTCACTCGGCTAGGACTTGTTCTTGCAAAAATGATTGGTTTGCTTGCTCTAACAATTACTCCATGTTGTTTAGGACCTTCCAATGAGTTGAAAAGGTAGAAGAAAATAATTTTTTTGAAGAAAAATTTTGGTCTTGCATTTTTTTTTCCATGGCCGAACCACCCTTGTTTTTCTCTTCTCCAAGGTTCTTGAAATTTCTAAAGAATGAAGAATGATGAAGATGACTTAATTAGTCATCTTTTGCCACTTATATAATTAACACATGTGGGCTATGGCCCACATCCCACACATGGCCACATATGGCCATTTTCATGAAATATTAAGTTTCCACAATTCCACTTCTAGCCCTTAATTTTCATGAAATACTTAACTTTCCTTAATTCACTTTTAACCCCAAATCTTCCTTATTACAAATTTACCCTTAATACTCCACACCAATAAAATGATGAATATGCAACTTATACACTTTAGCAAAATTGGAAGAAAGTATAACCTTGTCCTTCACTTATCATGACTAACTCGGATTATCCCAATGTACCAAAATACGGGGTATAACATCCTTTCCCCCTTTAGAACATTCGTCCTCGAATGTTCAACTAGTCACATAAGGTCTTGTGAGGATCTCGGGGGTTTCCTTTATTACCATAGCACGCAATCTCTCCTACCAATCATATTTCTTTTCCATCTCCTCTTAATCTCGAGGGTTTAAACTTTTCTTTCTTGTTATCCCCTTTACTCGACTTGTAACATTCTAGGCACATTATCTCGTGTCGTTTCTTTATCTTACACTTGCATCTCTCGCACTCGCTTCCCCCCTTTAGGGGCGTACTTATGCTATTACCCGATTATATTTTGCCCTATTCCCGTATTTCCAGTCTCACGTAGGCGGCACTTTTATTCCGACATTTTGATCCTCTTGCCTTTCATTTACTTACTTTCTTTCTTTCCCAAATATCATTATGTTGACACTTTCCAAACTTAACCCCTTTTTCTTTCTTTTCCGGCCAACCTCTTCTAAATCATCTCTTAATGTCGCAAACTCTTTCCAAACACTTTTTACCACATCGGTATCGACCTCCGATTACTATTGCCATAAATTCAAATTATTAACTTATTTTTTCAAAATCAGCCGTACTTGCAACTTGGCCAAATCTTACCCTTACTATTGACACAACCTTCAAAGCATATCACGTACCCATATCTCATTCTCTCTTTATTTCTGGGAAAATTCCGGCAAAGTTTCCTCTATATTTCTTACTATCTCAAAACCTGTACGCAGGAAATACCAACAATGCCTCACAGGGCCAAAATACATATATACATATCATATCATATCGTGTCGTATCATAGACGCACAGGGCTCCCAATATCCATAACGGTCTGAAAATAATGGACTTATATGCTTAACACGACTACGCGTGTTACACTTTCCTGTCTACTTTCCTTTTCACTTTCCAACTTTACATTTCAATCATACGTCAATGTCACGACCCAACCCCGTAGGCCATGACTAATGCCCGATCTGGTCACCCAAACGTATTCATCAAATCCGAATCACAAACAGATAGCTTATACGGACACAAATATCAAACGCTGTCTCAAATTATCTCAAACTGTCTCAAACACATCTCAACCACAAACATATATATATATCGGGAGCTGACAAGGCTATCAAAAGGCGCAATGGCCCAAAACATATACAAATGCAAGCCGACGAGGCTGCCATGGCGAATGGGATCTCCGAACATATATCATACAAACACGCCGTACGGAGTAGGCACAACCCACTTATACGTCTACGTACCCCAAACGGACCAACGAACCTTATGACGGGACGGGCCCCGCCGTACCCCTGAACAAACAAACCCATATGCAATAGACGAATGTGTACCAAGATGTGGGCTCCGGAATAAAGGGAGCGCTCCAAACAGCTGATGGGAATCCTAAGCCGACGGATCACCGTAATAATCATCTGTACCTGCGGGCATGAAACGCAGCCCCCCGAAGAAAGGGGGGTCAGTACGGAATATGTACTGAGTATGTAAAGCATGGTATACAGAACACGAGGTCATAACTAAAGTGAGGAGTACAGAAAGTAAACACAATAGCTAGAATACCAAAGTGCTTGCGTCTGGCATACAAATCATGCATAAGAGGTACAGAAGACAAATATGATAGTCAGAATACCAAAATGCTTCACTTTCTTTTGGAAAACATTTCTTTCTCATATATGTGGAAAGTCAAACATATCATATGAACTGACATTAACCGATGTGGGATTTGCCTCACCACCGACTCCGATACCGACTGATCATATTTCAGAATCCATATATCATATCACGTCATACTTCGTATCCCAACGCAGAAGATACAGTAACAAATCTGAGTCATAATCGAAACAGAAGTACAGAAAATAAGTGCATATCCAAAATACCAAGATGTTTATTTTCGTAAGACAAAACATGCGCCATGGGCTCGTAAAATATGGTCGCCCGCCCGTCAACGGCGCCATAATACATCATACTCCCGAAGATTTCATATCTCCGAAACCCGACATACCGCGGTCAGGAACCCAGCGGTCAATGTCGCACATGCCCGACATACCGCGGTCAAGAACCCAGCGGTCAATATCACATGTGCCTGGCATACCGCGGTCAGGAACCCAGCGGTTAATATCACATAGTGCGCACGATACATAACCGGCCCGGACTCCCATGTAGATATACAACAAAACGCTACGTAAATCGTAAGTAACCATATGCATACAAATCACTTACAATAGCCCAATAGGATAATCAAAACAAACTGTTAGTTCAAAACCGAAACAATAGTCAAATCAGGTTTTCTTCCAAATATCACTCGGGAACATATCAAACCGAACTTCAGAAACCGTAGTTACGTATCAGATCACATACATAAAAATCCTTATTTCAGACTTAACAGATAAATAAGATAACCACACTTGAAAGTCGGAATATTAATCATATCATATTCTTTCAAAAATCCTCAGATTTATATAAAGGAACGTCGCGGGACCCACGGATGGGTGTCGACCCGAGCCGGGCCCGCCTATAGAAAACATAGTCATCCTATACCATAAGATCTCCTACGAGCATATCGAGGCAATCCGAGCCTTTCTGTGAAAGTTACGGTCGTTCGTAGTTTCAGAATTCTTTTAAGAACAAAACTCTTTTGAAACCAAACTTTGATGCAACTTTTGAAAATCAATTATTCCAAAGGCATAAGGGCCAATATTTCATCATATCAAACATACGAATATCAAGAGACAAACAAGAATCATAGACATGCTCGGATTGCGAGAATAGAATTTCCTCGAGGCTCGTGTCATAGCCTATCGTAACTAAGGCATGCCAAAAGAAGGAAGGATAAGCTTTACATACCTTGAACGCTCTCAAGTTAATCCCAACCAAACTTATGTCTCAGACTCCCCAAGATCTACATAATATCAATAGATACCAACGTTAACTATAGGCATTTAGGAATTCTTTCCCAAACTAGCACATAATTCTATAGAAATTTGGGCAGCATTTCCCCTGTAAATAGACCAACCCCGAGAATTTAACTCGGCCAGATCAACAACAACAACATCAACAACCAACCTAGCAACATCAACAATCAATCCGAAAGGCAATATAACATTAATAACTCTCTTTTACATCATTCAACAACTTTCAATATATTCAATTCTACGGCTTACATTCAAGCCAACATCAACACTCATACATTCCAATACTAACACAAACCCATACCAACAATATTCAAAGACATCTTTAACAATTCATACAACATTTCCAACAATCCAACAATTACTCCAATTTACCCGAAAACAGCCCCAAACCCGAGAGCCTCAACTATAACCCATTTCTCACTTCCAAATCATGCTTTGCACCAACAATCCACATTCTAACAATGTCATTCTCATAAATATACAAATTACATCAAATGTACAATAATCTCCAAATCAGTCCATACAATTACAACATCAATCTTGAGTCATTAAACTCTCATTTCCAACATAGAATTCATAACAACAACAACTAAAACACTAAGTGATATTAATTCATTATTTGCCACACTACATGACCCATATTCGGCCAACACTACACAAACACATATAGATGATTTTCATTCTTTTCTTCACACTACAACAACCAAAACATACTACATAAAATCAATTCATCATCTCAACACAACCCATACACCTACACGGCCAAATCTCAAACACATGGCCTCAACTCCAACATACTATATTTCATGATTTTCATCCATTTTAGCATACTACAACATGCATACAACCTTTATAACACATAAAACATAATTAAATCTCACCTTTCTTCTTCAACTTCACAATTTGCCTAGGGTTTGCAATTGACACAACGAATGGTTGGGTGACCCGAATAACACTTCCACATTACTTAGGGACCTCAAATTAGTGGGTTTGTATCAAGGAAATAATTTTGGGATGGCTTGAATTGGAGTTGGTTTTTGGGGGTTCTTGGCCGAGAACCTCCCTTTCTTGTTCTTCAACTTCTATTTTTTTTCTAAGTGTTGGAAATGAGAAAGATGACTTCTTGGTCATCTTTTATGCTCACACATGAATCATCCAAGTGTCCATGGCCCACACATGTGTTGGACCAATTAAAATTATTTTAAAATGTGTGACCATTGCAACATCACACGGCCAAGGGCCAAAAAAAAATGCATGATTTCCAACTTTCCACTTATTCCACTTTTGGTCCCAATTTTTTCTAAATGTTCCATGCAAACAAATTCATGAACAAATTACGTCTCAAAACAAAATCGAAGATCAAAAGTCCCGACTTTGTATCCCGGAATGGCTTTGCCCCTAACTTACCATAATTAACCCGAATTGTCCCAATGTACGAAATACGGGATATAACAGTCAATACCTTACCCGACATATATCTTTCATACCTTTGCTTACCTGCGTGCTTAGTAACTTCCAATATCACCAATCACTTTCCTCTGTCGATGTCATTCTTCTGCTGCAATCAAAAATCAGGGTAAGGAATCCCGTTTCCTATGACTTGGCTCTATGGCACGATCTCAGATGTGAAAGAAGAGTAACCACCCTAGATGCCCCGTAGCCTCCTGTTGTGGCGCGCTTCACACCATAAACAGGACTCTACCGGACACGACTTTGCAGACAACCCCTAGACGAACTGCTCTGATACCAATTTGTCACACCCTAACTTTCCATAGGGCGTGATGGGCACCCGACCCTTACCTAGGGCCGAGCGAACCCGCTGACTCTCACAATATTCATAAACATGCTGGGCCCTCAAATCATATCATAAGTACATAATGAATTTTTTTTTCTTTTCGAAAACAAACATGCCTTTCATCTTTATCAAACCAAATAGAACTAGTACCGCATGAAATCTGCCAACATATGAAGTTCGTAACATAATTCACAACGAAATATCGGCTTACATAGCCGCGTACAAAACTGACACCTTATACACGAACACTGTCCGCAAAGTCTCTAACACAAAACATGATACCGCAACATAAATGCTCTGACTCGGCAGCACTCCGGAGGAAATGGAGCTCGCCAATCTAGCTGGAACATCTGCAGCTAACGTCCTCTACTCATCTGTAGGTACCTGCGCGGCATGAAACGCAGCCCCCGAAGAAAGGGGGTCAGTACGGAATATGTACTGAGTATGCAAAGCAGGAAGTACAGAAAACGAAGTCATAACCGAAGTCAGGAGTACAGAAAGTGAGCATAACAACCCGAAAACCAAAGTGCTTGCATCTGAAGTACAAATCATACATAAGCGGTACAGAAGACAAATATAACCATCAGAATGCCAAAATGCTTAGCTTTCTTTTGAAAAAAACATTTCTGTCTCATATATACTGAAAATAGAACATATCATATGAGCTGACATTACCGATGTGGGATTTGCCTAAACCAATGTGGGATTCGCCTAAACCAATGTGGGATTTGCCTAAACCAGTGTGGGATTTGCCTAAACCAATGTGGGATTTGCCTAAACCAATGTGGAATTTTGCCTCACCATTGGGTTTGCCCCACCATTGGGTTTGCCCCACCACTGGGTTTGCCCCACCATTGGGTTTGCCCCACCACCGGCTCCGATACCAACTGATCATATTCCAGAATACATATATATAACATATAACGTGTCCCGGCCCTCCAGTGAGGGACTCGGTAAACAGAATCATCATATCATTTTATCATATCACATCAAACTTCGCATCCCATCATACCTCAGAATATAGCATAGTGCGCACGATAACATACCGGCCCGGGACTCGGCGAAAGATGTGACAACAGAATGCACGAGAAACAATATGCAGTTTAAAGCATTTTCAAGACTCATTGGGATAAGCAAAACGAACCATCATTTACAAACCAAGACAATAGTCAAATCAAATCTCTTCCGAATGATACTCGGGAACATATCAAATAGAGCTTTCGAAATCGTAGTCATGTGTCAAAATCATATACATAATCCTCATTTCAGACTCGGCAAATAAGTATATAATCATACTCGGGGGTCGGAAAGATAGTCGTATTAAGCTCTTTCAAAAAGTCATCAGAACTATACAAAGAAAAGTCGCGGGACCCACGGACGAGCGCCAACTCAATCCGGGCCCGCCTATGAAAATTTAAGTCATCATACGTTAGAGAATCATTTACGAGCATATCAAAGCAATCCGGTTCTGTCTATGAAAGTTACGGACGTTCGTAGTTACAGAATCTTTTACAACAAAATCTCTTTATACAGCTTTTGAAATCCAATCATACGGAAGACATAAGGATCATAATCCGACCATATTAAAATGCGAATAACAAGAAATGAATAAGACTCATATGTATGCTCGGATCACAGGAATGGAATTGCCCCAAGACTCGTAACGTATCATAGCTTAGCCATATCTAAGACATGCCAAAGGAAGGAAAGGTAAGCTTTACAAACCTCGTTTGCTTCCTAAGATAATCCAAACTCAAGTCTCGGCTTCTCAAAATCTACAACAACATCATTAGACACCAAACATTAGCCGTAGGCACCTCGGAACCTAATTCTAAGCTCGCACTTTATTTACAAAAATTTGGGCAGCATTTCCCCTATAAGTTCAACAATCCCGAGAATTCAACTCGGCCAATATTATCAACAACAATACCAACAACCATTCCAAAATCATCAATAATGAATTCAAAGCGCATTCTAACATTAGTAACTCCTTTCTACATAATTCGACGACGTTCCATAACATTCAATTCAACTACATACTTTCAAGCTAACATCCATGCTCACAAGTTCAAGTGCTAATCCGAGGTCATCCAAACAATATTCAAGGACACTTTAACCAATTCGCACAATTTTTCAAACAACCCAATTAATGCTCTACTTCACCCGAAACCTCCAAAATTTCAATAAGGCAACAACAACACATTTCTTTCTTTCAAAAAACTCATCAACTATATCAACAACCACATATTACAATATCATTCATGTAAATGCAAGAAACTATAATAAAGTCACATTACCTTCTCCAACAACCTACAAACGATTACAACATCAATTCGAACCATTAAACCATCACTTTCATCATAGAATCCATGCAACAACAACCAAAATACTAAATAAAATTTGTTCATCATGCCCTACCAAATCAGCCCACTATTCGGCCACACCACCAACATCACAATTTCATGAGTTTCATTCATTTCTACACACTACAACAACACACAAACATGCTCAATACACTTAGTTCTTCATTCCTACACACCACTACATACACACGGCCAACACCTCAACATGCCATATTTCATGAATTTCATCCATTTTCGCATATCACAACATACACAAACCATCCATAACATATAAAAGAGAAGATTAAACCTTACCTCCTTCACTCAATTCTTTCACTCGGCTAGGACTTGTTCTTGCAAAAATGATTGGTTTGCTTGCTCTAACAATTACTCCATGTTGTTTTTAGGACCTTCCAATGAGTTGAAAAGCTAAGAAAATAATTTTTTTGATCAAAAATTTTGGTCTTGCATTTTTTTTTTGTGGCCAACCCCTCCCTCGTTTTCTCTCTTCTCCAAGGTTCTTGAAATTTCTAAAGAATGAAGAATGATGAAGATGACTTAATTAGTCATCTTTTGCCACTTATATAATTAACACATGTGGGCTATGGCTCATATCCCACACATGGCCACATATGGCCATTTTCATGAAATAAGTTTCCACAATTCCACTTCTAGCCCTTAATTTTCATGAAATACTTAACTTTCCTTAATTCACTTTTTAACCCCAAATCTTCCTGTCACACCCCGATCTTACTAGGGTGTGATGGGCACCCGACCCCATATTTAGAGCCGAGCGAACCCGTGGACTCTTATCACTCACATATTCTCTATGGGTTCATAAATCAAATGAAAGTAAAATACATAGTAAAATTTTAAAAATCTTTTTGTCGTTTCTCAAATTAAGCACGGTCTGTAAACATAAGGGCTCTGTAACATAATGTATAATTAAAAAAAATACATCAACTAGTGGAACCTTTTTTAAAGGTGACACTCTAGACCCACGACTCCTGTGGCAAGTCTCTAACTTTGAACAAGCTCGCATAGCACATAATCGACTCGGCGGCACTCCGGATACAAATGGAGTCTACCAACTCCGCGTGGAACGTCTTGCAATAACTCTTACTTGTACGAGTGTACCCGCGCGCGGCATGAAACGCAGCGCCCACAAAAGGGGCGTCGGTACGAGCAATGTGCGAGTATGTAAGGCATGGACGGTAACATAGAAAGAGACGTAATCATGTGCAACAACGGTATGGAGATGTAGAGAATATCATGTGAGAGAGATATCCTGTACATGTGAGGCATATCATGTAAAAACTCAGTTTAATTCGTACGTATGGAACATATCATATAAAGCTGAAGCCTTGTACATATGAATGCCGCCTAGGGCAGATGCCATGCATGCTTGTCTTTCATGTCATATCATATCATATCATGTCATATCCTGTCATATCATATCATGTCATATCATTTCATATCATATCATATCATATCATTTCATATCATAGCGCCGAACAACGTCGGCTCGCCCACATAGCGCCGAAATACTCCGGCTCGCCCATAAATCCCGCGTCCGGGATGATAAGCCAGCTGACCAGGTGGCAATGAAACATGTTTCCCTTCCCATTCCCCATGTATCCCTTCCCCCACCCCATGTGCATATACATATCTCATATACATATGTCATATAAGCATGCAGGAGAGCCCAAAGAAAGTCATGTATCCATCGGAGTGACATAAGGTCGGAAACCTCCGATTACATTATGGAATAACTAGGGTCGTCCTGTCTCACCTTGGAGGAGCGATTATCATAAGGGGAGACTATCAAGAAAGAGTGTCATCATGGGAAAACATAAAACAGGATCATAAGGCATCGTTTCATATACTTGGGACCTTTAAAGTAGTCATTATCCAAAAATAGCTTAACATTGCTTATCGTCGTATTCATGGTAAAAACATATTCTTGACATATTCATCATAGCGTTTTCTCATATACGGCATCATCATTGTCATCATCAAATCATAGTCGTTGTTTTAATCATAAAACTTTCAAAAAAAATCGTAAAACTTGGATTTTGGAGAAAAATGAATATTTTGGGAAACATTTATAAACTTTTAAGAAGGAAATTATACCTTGGAACCATTACTTCTAACTTTTTGGAAATGAGAACGTTATGGAAGCATTTATAAAATCTTACATATGAATCATGCCATAGAAAGAAAAGGGACGACCTTAACATACTGTACGCCGCGCCTTACTAGCTACGTTTATTCGTCGAACTTGTTAGTCTACATTCAAGAAGATCAGCACTGTCATTAGATTCATTGACATATACTTGTCGTAAACTTTCAAGTTCATTCACTTATGGTCTGTCGGAATTTCGGCGCATCTCCCCTATAAATACACCGTCCCCGAGAGTCTAGCTCGGCCAATTTTAATCAACAACAATCCGGGAATCCAACCCGGCCAAACTATGAACAATGCCAACAAGTATTCTAGCAACACTTCAATATCCAATTCAATTCAATTCAATTCAATTTACATAACATTCCAATCACTCAATTAACATGCCACTTTATCCGAAACCTTTAACTTCAACAACAACCATATATTTCATTATCATTTATCTATATTAATTTCAACGACGACCTTCATTCTACATTACATGATCCATAACGACGACAACTAAAATGTCAATTTAGTCAATTTACCATAACTTACCAACCACCTACTATTCGGTTATCACAACTTCTTCTTACATATTTTCATGCATTTCCTCCATCTCTATACATTCCAACAACAACACAAGACTAAGTAAAATTTATCCATTTCTTTCCATGCAACACAACACATGCCCACAGCCAACTCGTAGCACAACACACGGCTATAACTACCATCCACAACACAACAATCAAATTACTAAATAATATTAATTCATCATTTCGATTCAACCCTACATATATATATATTCGACCAACATGCAATACACATATTTTCATTTATTTCATTCATTTCTTCAACCTACACATATATGAACCATCCACCACACACAAAAATAGATGAAACCTTACCTTTCTCTTCAACTTCCCACTTGGTTTAGGATTGGTACATGACACCAAAAAGCCTTCTTCTTGCTTCAACACTTATTCCATGTTGTAGAGGGCCTTCCATTAGGTAGGAAAAGTGGAAGAAAATAATTTTTCTAAGTCACTTTCCCATGGCTCAATTTTTGAGAGCCATGGTAGAGATACTTTTACTATATTCCTCTCTTCTTGCTTTCTTTTTTCTCCCAATTTCTTCAACTAAAAGATGAACTCTCTCTATGTATATATTAGGTCCCTCCAATCACAAAATAGCCACATGCCCTCCTCTTTATTTTCTAGAGTTTCTTTTCTTTTCTTGAATTTCTTTTGAATTTTCTCACATGGTCAAAGAAGACCAAATGTCTTCTTTTGTACACTTTAATCCCCATTAGTTTAAATATAGCACACACACACATGCCATAAGGCCATAATGGCCCTTTCTTGAATTTTCTTGAATATTTGCGAAATTACCATTTTACCCCTAGGCTTCCATAATATTACCATGATCCATTTTGCGAATCTTCCTTTTTGCCCTTAACCTTTCCCAATATTTCCACACTAATAATGTTCATAAATATTATTCATAACCAACTTGTACATTAGAAAATTTTTGGAGAATGGTCTCGCCCTTAACTTTCCATGTCGACTTTGAAATTTCCAAACGTACAAAATACGGGCTATAACATCCTCCCCCCCTTTAGAACATTCGTCCTCGAATGTTCAATGGACCCTATGGGGCGTCATAATATTTTGGGAGGGTTCCTTTTATAGATGCTCTTTCCTTCATGCCCGTTTCTTATCCTTTGCCTTATTCTCCTTATAATCGAACTCCTCGGTCTTTACATGAACTCTTAATCCGTGTCATGTATTTCCTTTCACCAATCCGCCAAGTATCCCTCGTACTTCCGTATGCTTTTCCTACTTTTTGGATCGTGTTGCGATTCCTCTTTAAGTCGAATATAATATGTTCTCCCCCCACCCCCCCTTTTTAAGGGTTCCTTATATGGCAACGATCATCCTTTTATGAAGTCTTCGTCTATACCTTATTCCTTGTCTACCTTCCCAACTACTTTGTCTAACATATCGAAAACCTCTAGTCCTAAGTTTTTCTTTTACTTTCTGTCCTTGTTGTCCCTCATCCATATTTCCATACCTTACTATTCACTATTCATTTTCTCCCTTGCTTCGCTCACTTACTCAAAAAATTTCCTTAACTACACTTTTACGTTGCGTTTGTGCATCCATGTTGTCTTGCCCTTAACTGCAGAATCCTTACAATTTTTACTTTCTTCATCCTTATTCATCGGGTCTTTAACTATATTTGTGATGCTATAACCCGGCGGTCTCGCTATGCGTGCTCCCTCATTTTTTATTTTTTATTTCCGCTAAGATCAAATCCCTCGGACCTCCACACGGAATTCTTATTCCACACCTTCAACTTCCACTCGACACGTCGACCCGGTGCCTTTATATACCTTTCAATACCAAAGTCTTATAACATCGTCACTAAACTTAGTCATTCTTTCTTACTTCACATTTTCTTGTCACGGTTACTATTCTTTTAGCCTCGCTTATCGCAATTAGTTCTCAAATCCCATACATTCCTCTCCTGTCTTCTTTTACCACACTCTACCCCTTTTTCACATGCTTATTTCGAGTCCTTTCCGCAAATAGTCTCGTGTTTTGCCGGTAGTTTTTCTCGGGAGCTCCGTTTCTTAGGGTTCCTACCTTTCACCCTTCCCATAGTTTAATCTCTTCATTTTCCACCTACTCGCTCTCTACTTTCTTTCCAACTATCGTCACATTAGAATTTCCAATCTCAACCTATAGTAGAATAATAACGGCTCTTTACTTTGCAACACTTGTATCATTTACTCTCGATGTCTCTTTCAATTTATTTCCCTTACTCGACATTGATACCTTTTATTACACCTCGGAAAATTTCCCCTTTCGCAAGGGGCGAAACTTTTAGAGGGAGGCGGTATAAAGTTTCATGGGGAAAGTTTGTAAATGGAGGGAAGGGGTAGAATAAAAGTCCCAAAAAGGGGAAAAGTTGGGAAATTCCGCTGGGGTCGTAAAAAAATACGGACCGTAAAAAGGAATACGGGGTAAAGGGTCGTAAAATGGCATCAAAGGGTTTTAACTTTTTGCCGGGGAAAGGAAAAACGACCCGGGGACGGACCGTAAAATAAATCGGCCCCTCCCTGTAAATCCCTTCCCTGCCGGGTTTCGGGCCAGGGTTTAAAAACGACCAAATAGG
>NW_026716868.1:0-17092 GCF_029784015.1 Lycium ferocissimum | reverse complement strand
AATAGTGTCGGTATGTAAGGCATGAATAACAACATAAACAAGAATAAAGAAGCATGAGATAAAGAGATAACATGTATATCTGATTGCCTCTTGAGGCGAATACCATGCATGCTTAGCATTTTAAGAAAAACATTTTTCGTACATACATAACATAATATCATCATTAGCCCGGGGTAATCATCCCTCACCGTCCTCTAGTGGTGTCATGCCTGGCCAACTAGGCCCGGTGTTATCATTATCCATCAGCCGCCCACCAAAGTGGTGTCATGCCTAGCCAACTAGGCTCGGTGTAATTGTACATAACATAAGCAAACATGAGAGCCAAATCAAAAGTTACAACTCTATCGGAGTGACTTATGGTCGGTAACCTCCGATTTATATTATTGAACAATTATCATCGCTATATCTCACCTCAAGGAACAATTATCATAAGGTGAGATAAAAAACAATGAATAAAATCTTGGAAATCATGAAATAAGCTCAATAATCTCATAATAGCATCACAACTGTAAACTTTGGAATCTCTAGAAATAGGATCATCATCATCATCATTATCATCACGGAACATACTTATCTTTAGCATCATAAGGAACTCTAAGAATCATGAACTTCTAGCTTTTGGGAATAAGGATATTATGGAAAACATGTATGGGTTCATAAGAAAAGAATCATGCCTTTAGAAAGAAAGGGACTAATCTTAACATACCTTTTCGGTCGCCTTAACTTTAACTACTTAATGCTTGTCCTCCCAAGATCGTAAATCTACATTCAAGAGAGTTCATACCACTGTTAGGCTTATCGTCATATGCTATCTTACGTCTTCAAATTAATTCCTTTTAAAATCTCAAATTGAAATTCAGATCTCCCCGTTTAGAACTCCTAGCCCGAAATCACAATACCAACAAAACAACAACAATAGCAATACTTATATCAACAACATCATCATCAACACCAATATACTCCATAAAACATCCCACATGATGTTTTTCCCAATTTCTCAACCCATCATAACAATACCATAATCAAAGAATTATATTCAATTTAATCTCAAATTAATCCAAAATCTCCTTTCAAATTCATTCCATAGTCATCATCTTCAGTTTAATACTTGGCAACTTCTCTACTGTGATTCTCTTCTTTTATAGAACTTGCTAAACCTTCAAATCAACTTAATCATAAGAAATAGGATGGAGAACATACCTTACACTAGAAGAACTTCACCCCACTCACTTCTTCCAAGACCAAATTCATCACAATATTAAGTATCGACAAGAACAATCCTTCTCCATGAATTAACTTGGGGTTTTGGAGTTTGATCCTCTTTTGTGATGCTATAGAATGTTTTGGAATGGTGGAAAACCTTCAAGGACACTCTTATAATGGAGAGTGAAGTGCGGGAGATTCTACGGAGGAGTGGAGATGCTAGGAGACTTCTAGAGGGTTGTGGAGTTGAATAAAAATGAATAAAATGAAGTGTGGAGGCCCTTTTATAGGTGCCAAGCTCGAATTGGGCTGGGTCACCACATAAGTGCGCTTTTAAGTGAGCTTCCCGAATTTTCCGCCTAGGTTCTTATTCCTCTGGTTGTCCGTTTTAAAACGCCCATATCTCCTTACTCCAATATTGTATTGATGAACGGTTTATTGCGTTGGAAACTTCCTCCAATATATAATGAGTTTATCACGGTATGTGTATCCCGACAACCAACGTTGCAAAGATAAGGAAGGCATTTATCGAACAGTGTAACGAAGTTCAAGTGAAAAAAAAATGGTACAAATGTTACAAGGCAAGTCGATGCTATTTTCACTATGGTTTAGGGTTGGAGAGTTTTAAAACTAATGGCATTCGGAAAGGAAAGAAAGTGAGTAGATAAGGTACGAGATCAAAATGCCGAAAAGTGAAAAGTAAGAAACACGAGTGAGAGGAAGCTTCACGAGGGACGACGGGCAATCACGGGACAATTTGGGTAAAAATTTGAAGGTAGGCATGTGAATTGGATAAAGTGTGGCAACGGAACAAAAGAGGAATGTGTGGGAGTCGTAGGAACAGGCTTCGATAAGTGGGGGCTAAAAGGATAGTGACCACGATGAGGAATGTGAAGAAAGAGAAAGAAATGGTTAGGCCTTGCGACGATGTTACAGATTTCAAATTGAAAGGTATATAAAGGGATAAGTGTGTGGTCAAATTAACACGGTTGCCTGGGACGCGGAGGAGCTTTCCAAAAAGATTACTTAAGAATAGAACGGATTTGCACATTTAAAGAAATATTTCCCGAACATCAGAGCCAATACTACAAATAACAAGAGAAGAAAGGTGCTCGAGGAGGAAGAAACCCAAGGAAGGTTAAGGATGAAAGTAGGAAAGGTATACTAATGGGTTGGTCGAAGGAATGGGAGAGCATTTAGGAGTAAAGTAACTGGAAATCTTTAACAATGGGCGTAAGAAGGATACTTTAACGAGTTGGCGGTAGGAAACTGATCAATCACCGAGATAAGAACTAAGATGATAGGGCGACACATATGTTAGAAAATTAATGACATGGAATAAGAATTCATGTGAAGACCGAGAGATTCGATCATAGAGGAAATGGAATGAAATGTAAGGAACGTGCATGGAAGACCACCCGGCCGTAGAATCAGAAAGATAGATAAAGGTTTGATGAACGAGGATAGAGATAGTGTAAACGCACTGCGTAAGAGCAAAAGTAAGCAGACACTCAAAAAACTTGGATGCACAGCTGCAACACAAACGCGTAGTTAAGAAGGATTATGAGTAAGTGAGCTAAGCGGGCGAAAGGACTAGTGGTGGATGGAAGAGTATGGAAATGTTGAAAAACAATGATGATATGGACATAAATGGAAGAAGAATCAGGGAAAGAAGTTTTGATATGTTATAAGCAAAGTCGGAAGAAAACGAGGAGTAAGGTATAATCGAAGATTTCATAAAGGACGTGGTGAATCTTGATGTCCCCATTAACTTGCGGGTCTGGAAAACCGTTAGTCATAAAAAAAAACAGAGGTGTGAAAAGTCGAAAAAGAAGGCATCAGAATTGGATCTAACCCTTATAAGTATTCCGATTCGATACAAGACTGTAACTAGCAAGAAGATAGACAAGTCAGACCATACGATGATGGAACCCCGACACTAAGAAGATCATGAAGGGTGGCAGATAATTATTGAAGACGACGGTTACTCGAAGGCTATGGCCGTATAAGGACCTCCTTAATAAGGGGGGGAAGGACATACTAGATTTGAAAGGAACTATGACGTTTCAAGCTCCAAAAAAGGAGATTTATTAGCTCGGGGCTGAGTTCGAGGCGTATTGGCAAATCGAGAAGATAACGGAAAGAAGTAGAAACGAATTGACAATAAATGTACCATGAGGCAGACATAGGAGAAAGTATGGAAGATAACTCAAGAGAGCATAATTTACGCCAAGATGAACTACGATATTTTTAGACCATGATTTGAATCCCTCATATCGGGCAAAAAAATTGCGTCAGTACCTAAGTAAAGTGACATGCCCTAAAGGGTAATGAAAAAAAGAGCAAGAAAAGGTCTCTAAGCTAGATTTACAAAGGGTGTTAGAAAGGATGACGAACCCAAAGAACACTTGGGATGACAATGACAATTGTAATAAAAGGAACAACGATTGGTAGTTTGAAAATTTTTGAAGAAAAGAAAGAACACTGCTCCTATGAATGGAAATAAAAGAGTTCACCGGATATTAGAAAATAGTTCATGGGCCATTAATTATACTGAACATAAGAGCATATGCTATGGAATTATATGAACTGTCAACGTGAAGCTATGCCCAAATACAATTGTGTTAAGGCCACACCGAAAGCCAACAAGGGATAATGATCGACGAAACGATTGCCAATACAAGGAAATCGAAAATAAGTATACTTGCATTGCAAGAGAGTCATAATAGAAGAATTACCGTAGTCCTATGCTTCTGGGATTGTATTGATAGATGCGAGGGAAAGAAGAAAAGAAAAAGTTGTAGAAGAGCTCAAAGATATCATGAGCTATGAAATTAGTTGAACTCGGATTATAAGTTTGCCATAAGTGTAACTGATCAGAAGGATAACAAATGGCAGAGAAGCATTACGTATATACGTATTTTGGATAATGATATAACTGGCCTTAGAAAGGAACATAACCATTAGGTTCGCTAGCTACGTAGTTATGCCGGGTAAACATTTGGAATGTAAGGGTAAAAGAGATGGCAACAAGGATGTAAGGATTAGAGAGCCTGACTAATGGACTACCAAAAAAAAAAAAAATCGGTACAGTGTATATCTAAGATCAACGGGTACAAAAAGGATAGCCCGAGATGGCACCGAAGGAGAAAACGCAAAGAGGGTGCCGTAGAGAGAGAAAGGTAGCTGCCCACTAACAAGGAAACAAGGAGAAAAAAAAAAAGACAAAAAAAAAAAGAGTACTTACAGGACGATGAATAGTTATGGCACAGCAAGTTAAGACTACGATAATGGAGAAAGAACAAGAGCGAGATGCTAGTTAATTTTCTATCATGTACATGAGGGCAAAGAAGTGAAAGAAGATGACTAAAGGCAATAAAAGAGTTAAGAAAGAATGAGAAGAGACTGATCCAAGTTATAGTTTAAGCAAATGGTAATCGGACACTAAAGGAAAAATAATTGTTCTAACGAATCAAAGATGGTGTTGTGGGTTGTAAACTACAACATTCGAGGACGAATGTTTTTAAGGGGGAAGGATGTTACACCCCGTATCTTCGAAGAGCACTTATCAAATTTAAAACATAAGTACGTTGAGTTAGGGTTAAGTAAAATCACTTTGGAATATAAGGAGCAAGCACTATTAAATATATTTAATGAGTGAAGGATGTATATAAGGTATACCAGAAGGTTTTATAAGGAAATGAGCGGAAGAAATGAAGTAGTACGACTTTGGAGAAAGGATGGGTAATGTTTTGTGTGAAAATTTTGGTCCAACTTGGGGGATGAATATCTCTTAGCATATGAAGTGTTTTAAGGTGAAACAAAAGCCTAAAATTAAGTTTATCGAGTCTAGTTTCCAACGCAACAAATCGCTCATCGATAGGAGATCGGAGTAGAGAATTATGGACGTTACAAGTTCAGCTACAGAGCAGAAATGTGTGCTACGCATTTACAAGCTACGACATGCCGCAATTTCTGCTCTTTGCTAAATCAAAATGCTACAGTGAACCCGACCCGAATTTGATCCTTATATAAAGGGTAATAACCCCTTTTTCCATCAGATTTTTGCTAGAAATTTCCAGAAAATTGAAGAGAGAGAGAGAGGGAAACAAAAGTGAGCAATTTTCAAGTAGCGGAGTAGTAGTTTAGGTCCGAGTAACGATGGTTGTGATTCTAGTATTGTTTTGCGGTGAATTTTAGCATGGATATTGAGGATATTTCTGTCTTAACAAGAAAAAAGGTATGAATCTTTTTCTTTTGGTATTATTTAAGGCTTATTTACGGAGATAAAGTTGCTAAATAATTGTATAATAGGTTGATTGGTTATGGAAGTTGGAAAATAGCGTGTGGGTTGTTTTATGGTATATATTGGTGTTGGAAATGATGTTATTGATATTGGTATTGTTGTTGTTGTTGTTGTTGGTTGCTGAATTGAGATTTCGGGCTAGGCATATAAATAGGGGAGAGATACTGCCCGATTTTCAGCAGGATATAAAATAGTTTGACTTGAAAGCTTAGCACAAACATACTACGATGAGTCTAACGATTGTGTGAATCCTCTTAAATGTAGACTTGCGAGCTCGGACGAATAAGTGTAGATAATTGGAGGCTGAACAGGTATGTTAAGGCTCGTCCCTTTCTTTCAAAGGCATGATTCCTATGTTTGATTCCATAAATATTTCCATAACCTCCTTGTTTCTAAACGTTAGAAGTTCATGATTCAAGGCATGACTCCTTTCCTGATAATCCATAAATTTTTCAAAATGTCCGTATTTTCCAAACCAGAGATTTATGATTCTGGAAGCTCTTATGACACCAACGATGGACATGTGTTTTTTACAATGATAACGGTGGTGTCAAAGATGAGCACATCTCTATGATGATTGTGATAATGATGATGTTATGTTTAAAAGTCTCAAGTTATGAGATCAATGATAATATGAGAATGTTGAGCTATTTTTGATTTTGTTAATTTTATTCATTGACGATGACTCTATTTCTAAAAGCTCCAAATTGTATGAATTGACGATTTATGATATTTATGATCTTACTCTATGTTTTCCCTTGATGTTATTCTTTATTGATAGTCTCACCTTATAATGCTCGTCCCTTCAAGGTGAGACACGACGATCATGATTATTCCATAATACAATCGGAGGTTACCGACCTTACGTCACTCGATGGAGTTATAGCTTTTGATTGGGCTCTTATGCATGCTTATGTTGTGATGATTACACCGCGCCTATACGGCGCGCACCAGACCACTATGCCGGGCGTAGTGGGCGGCTTATGGATGATTACACCGTGCCGGGCACCACCACGTTGGGCGTAGTGGCGGCTTATAGATGATGATACTAACACCGTGTCTATATGGAACGGCAAAGACCACTAATGTGGGCGGCGTGAGATGATTACCCCGACGTGAGGCCGGACGGGCTAATGATGTTATTTGATTCAGACAGTTTATGTATGTATGGGTGATATGTTTTGAAGGTAAAAGTGAGCATGCATGATTCCGCCTTAAGAGGCAAGCAGTTACAGTCATACCTTTTTCTTATATTTTCCATATTTCCTTATTATGTTGTTGTTCATGTTCTGTACATATTATCATGTTATCATTCATGCCTTACATACTCAGTATATTACTCGTACCGACACCCCTTCTTGTGGACGCTGCGTTCATGCCCGCAGGATAAGGTAGCCGGGTCGGACGATCCACAAGAGTAGGACCTCCCCTCGGCAGTCAGTATGCTCCATTGATCCGAGCTACAACCCTTTTGTATGCTATTCGGTTACGTACATATACGGGCACGGCAGAGGCCTTGTCCCGTCCTTTTTATAGTTTGTACTCTATAGAGGTCCAGAGATAATGATATGTAGTTGTGTTGTTATGTAGCCCCGTCGGCACTTATTTTGTTGTATAGTATATATGAAGAGGCCGGCCGGTTTGCGCCGTTATTCGATATTTATGTTTATATGTATGTGTTGACGCCGTGAGCCCCCGGTATGTGTCTTTTATGTTGATTGTTTGGGAGATAGTACCACGCGGCTGATTGTGTATGGGCCCGGGATAGTCAGTGAGAAGTAAATGCAAGCATAGGAGTGCTTGGCCAGTAGTGGTCGGGCATTTGTTACGGCCCATCGGTTTGGGTCGTGACAGATCCAAAGATCGTTCCTATGTGATAAAGGTTAGTTTTCATGTCTATTTCGTGTTATTAAGCATGCTTTGTTGTTGAATAACTTGGGTGAGGGAAAAAAGTAGAATATGAAGTTCAAATGTAGATTTCATGATATTTTGAGTAGTAACCTAACTTGGGTTACCATTGTTAGAATGTTATGAGTATAATCTTGTTATGAAGGGTAATAATGATGATGAAGAATTGTTGTATACGATTGTGCAAAGGGTTGGTATGAAGTTATTGATATAAGTTGAATATGAGAATGAATTTCGAGACTTAATGGACTATGCCTACTTGATTAGGATATTGTGGATGTTATTATAGTTGTTTGGGAGTTGTTTTGCATTATGGTTGAAGTCGATAAAATAGGGGAAATGCTACTCAATTTTTGTTGGCTCATGAATTGTTCTAGTTTGAATTTAAGAGTGTCTTTACGACTTAACCTTGGTATGAATCCTTTTAAATGTAGATCTCTCAAGCTTTGGAGATGACCGTTAAGTATTTAAGGAGACAAAGGTATGTAAGGCTAACCCTTCTTCTTAAGGCACGTTCCTATTTATCATATACCTTCATGTGAAATCCATAATGTCTTCCATGATGATTTCATTCCTAGAATCACACGAGCTCATAGTTCTTGATATCCTCATGATACCATTGGTCTCATTCTACGATAGTTGACCCTCTCAAGAAAAATATATGGACGACGGTGATGTTGACACTATGTAAGTACTCCTAGGTGTATAGGTAAGTATATATGTATGGCCAGTATGTAACACCAAGCTTATGTATCCGGGTTTAATTTATATTGCGCGCACATCTGTAGCATCCCCTTTAGGAGGATACCACTTACGAAACAAAAGCTAATTTCACACTTACAACTTTTAGAAGAAATTTATGCCAAAAAGATATTCACAAAAATATTTAATAGCGGAAAAAGGCCCATGCGAAAAAAGGTTGAAAGTGCGACGGTTTTTTTTTTCCTTTGTACCCTCCGATAAAATTTCTTAGATGAAATACAATATCAGGGTATCAATTTAAAATGGTAATTCCCTTCTCAAATAGTCAACACATTTAAGAAACTTAGTTTTGAAATTTATATTTTCAAATCAACACCAGTGCGGGTCCATAAGATACACGAAACTCTAACTTGCGATTATCACATAAACTAGTATCTTCCTCTGTACATAATTGCAAGGCAAAATGTAAACCCAGTACATGGCATGACTTGGGTTGGAAGCACACCTAAAATAGCAAAACAATTCACCAAGTTCAAGTTACAAGCATATGGTCTTGTGTCCAACAAGCCTCCAAAATTTCATACATAAGTGTTACATATGGATCATGTACAAGTCCCCAACACTTTACAAGACCTAGATGCATATGCAAATGTGATCTTAACTAAGGTTTCCAAAAAGTCTACTCCAAATGGACATCTTCAAATCTCTTCCCGTACATTACCTGCGATAGAAAACAACTATCGCTAAGCATAAAACTTAGTGGTGTACAAACTTTGGGCTTGGAGCCATTAGATTCTCCAATTCCCTTGTCCGTCGTAGGTAGCTCAATAAGATAACAATAAATCAAGTACAAAAGTATATCAAAGTATCAAATATCAAAACCTTGAAGAGTTTCCAAATGTCGAAATCAATATTTGAAGGTTCAAGTATCAAGAATGTCACACCCTAATTTCCGACAGGGTGTGATGGGCACCCGGCCCTTACTTAAGGCCGAGCGAACCCGCTGACTCTCGTAATACTCATAACCATACTGGGCCCGCAAAATATGACATAAGTACATAATGAAATTTTTTCGAAAACAAACATGCTTTTCATCTTTTTCAAATCAAATAAAATCTGCAATCGTATGAAATCTGTAATATAATGCACAACAATACTTCGGCTTATATAGCCGCTTGCCAAACAAATCTGTAACATAATGCATAATAATACACCGGCTTACATAGCCGCTTACAAATTGACGTCTTGTACACACGACACTGTCATAAAGTCTCTACCATAACTTCGGATACCATACAGCACTCTGTCTCGGCGGCCTGAGGAAATGGAGCTCGCCAATCCGGAACATCGTCTGCTAACATCACCTGCTCATCTGTGGGTACTGCGCGGCATGAAACGCAGCCCCCCGAAGAAAGGGGTCGCACGAAATATGTACTGAGTATGCAAAGTAGGAAGTACAGAAAACGAAGTCATAACCGAAGTCAGGAGTACAGAAAGTGCACAATAGCCAGAATACCAAAGTGCTTGCATCTGAAGTACAAATCATACATAAGCGGTACAGAAGACAAATATAATAATCAGAATGCCAAAATGCTTACTCCTGAAATACAGATCATACATATCAACGTCATGTATCATATCCGGCCCACAATGGGACTGAGTGACATAAGTAAATGATCATCATATACATACCGTAACACATCATAACATCATGATCGATCATATGAGATTGTTATACCCCGTACTTTGTACATTGGAATATTCTAAGTTGGCTGCGACAAGTTAAGGATAAGGTTGTAATTTTTTCGATTTTGTTAAGGGTGCATAAGTTGCATATTCATCTTTTTATTGGTATGGGATGTTAAGGGTAAAATTAGAATAATGAAAATTTGGGGTCAAAAGTGAATTATGGAAAGGTAGACATTTCATGAAAATTTGGGGCCAAAAATGAAGTTTTGAAAACTAAGAGTTCATGAAAAAAATGACCATGTGGCCATGCACATGACTAGTGGGCCATGGGACACTTGAGTGTATAATATAAGCTCATAAAAGATGATTCATTAATCATCTTCAACATATGATCATCCTAAAAATTTCAAGAGCCATGGAGAGAGCCAAGGGGAACCGTTGGCCACTTCCTTCGGAGAATGGTGTCCCAATTTTTGATTGAGAAAAATTATTCCCTCACTAGATTTCTTACTAATTAAAAGGCCATCGTCAACATGGAGTAGTTGGTAAAGCGAGCAAAGCATTCGTTGTAGCAAAACATCATCCTAGCCGAGAGAGGAAGAGTTGAAGAAAGGTGAGTTTAATCTTGTGTTTATGTGTTATAAATGGTTTATATGTGTTGTAGTATGCTAAAATGGAAGAAATTCATGATAGAAACCATGTTGGAGTTGAGGCCGTGTAGGTGGTGGTTGGCGTTTGAGAGTGTGTGTTGTGTTAGAAGTAATGTATTAATTCTAATTAGCATGTTTTGATTGTTGTAGTGTGAAAAAAAGAATGAAAATCATCTTGGTGTGTGTGTATGATGTTGGCCGAAAATGGTCCCTTTGTGTGGTTGAGAATGAACAAATTGTCGTTAGTATTTTAGTTGTCGTCGTTATGGGTTCTATGAGGAAAAAAAATGCAAGTTTAATGATTTAAAGCGATGTTGTGTTGGTTATGGGTTGGTTCGGAAGTTAATGTGAATTTTATGTAATTTTTGTGGTTAGGGAAGTGACATTGTTAAAGTATGGGTTGTTAATGTAATTCATGAATTTGAGAAAAGAAGGGTGTAGATTATGTTGTTTTCGGGTTTGGAGACAATTTTGGGTGAGTTGGGATATGGTTTTGGTTGTTTGGAAATTTGTGTGAATTGTTTAAAGCGTTCTTGAATATTGTTGAATGGTTTTGGATTAGTAATCGAAGGTATAAACGCTGATATTGGTTTGGATGTGAGTAGTTGAATGGAAAATAATGAATGTTGTTGAATTATATAAAGAAGTGTATTTAATGTTAGAATGCGTTGGAATTGAATATTAATGTTGCTAGTTTGGTTGTTGGTGTTGTTGTTGATGAATTTGGCCGAGTTGAAATCTCGGGGTTGGTGTATTTACAGGGGAAATGCTGCCAAAATTTCTGTAGAGTTTGATGTTCGTTTGGAATTGAATTCCTAAATGTCTTCAACTAATGTTCGATATCTATTGACATTATGTAGACCTCGGAGAGCCGAGACTTGAGTTGGGTTAGCTTAGGGAGCGACCAAGGTATGTAAAGCTTACCTTTCCTTCTTTTGGCATGTCTTAGATATGGCTAAGCTATGATACGTTATGAGCTTAGGGTAATTCCATTCTTGAAGTTCGAGCACGTTTACGATGCTTATTTGCTTCTTGATGTTGGTATCCTTATATGGTCAAGCTATGGCTTATATGACCTTGTATGATTGGTTTTCAAAAGTTGCATAAAAAGTTTTGTTTCAAAAAAAAAAGTTTGTAACTACGAAAGTCCGTAACTTTCACAAACAGAACCGGATGGCCTTGATATGCTAAAAAATGATTCCATGATGTATGATGACTATGTTTTCCATAGGCGAGGCAGTTCCGGCTCGGAGTCGACACCGCCCTGCGTGGGTCCCGCGACTTTCCTTATGTACTTCCGACGATTTTTTGAAAGGGTATGATATGACTATTATTCTGATTTCAAGTACGATCAGTTTACTTATCTTTGAGTTTGTGACAATGATACGGTAACATATCGACTATAATTTTTAGCGAGCGGGCTTGATTTTGACTCCCGCGATCTTCGCCGTACAATTCCCCGATGGTTTTTTAAAGAATTCAATATGACTACCTTTCTGACCCCCGAGTATGATTATATGTTTGTCTGTTGAGTCTTTGAAAATGTTTTAAACGGTATTTGGTTACGCCCGATTCTGCTCGTGCATTCTGTTATTACATTTATCACCGAGTCCCTCACTGGAGGACCGGGACACGTTATATGTTATATGTATGTGATACCGGAATATGATCGGTCGGAATCGGAGCGGTGGTGGGAGCAAACCCAATAGTGGGGCAAACCCGGTGGTGAGGCAAATTCCACCTTTGGTTTAGGCAAATCCCACCATTGGTTTAGGCGAATCCCACGTCGGTTAATGTCGGCTCATATGATAAGTTATGATGTGTTACGGTATGTATATGATGATTTGTGCGTATGGTTTCTCGCTACCTCTGCTCGTGCGGCTGTTATTATCTCTTTCAACTGCGTCTCGGGCCGGGGCATGTATTCGTGCACTTTCATTGCATTGTTCACCGCGTCCCTCGGTAGAGGGCGGGGCACGTTATATTTACCGCGTCCCTTGCTAGCGGGGCCGGGGCACGTTATATGATATGATGATATGGAGGAGGTGGCCGGATGGCATATGATGATTCCTTTTCCGTGTCCCTCACTAGAGGGGCGGAGCACGTTACATGTACGTACATATGATGATTTTACTTATCGCGTCCCTCGTGAGGGCCGGGCACGTTATATGTATATGATATGATGATTTTACTTACCGCGTCCCTCATTAAAGGGGCGGGGCACGATATATATATGCGTCGATGGTTTTTACTACCGCGCCCCTCGCTAGAGGACCAGGGCATGTTATATCTATGTATGTGTATGAGATGATTTTCGACTCTATTCCTCAGTCCCATGATGAGCTGAATATGGAATTGATACGTATAATTTATGGTTCAAAAGCAAGTGTTATGAGTTCTGGTTATTGTATTACTTTTATGTTCTCTTCGTTTCAGTACGGTTCTGTTTACGATTTCCCATGCTTTACATACTCAGTACATATTTCGTGCGACCCCTTTCTTCGGGGGCTGCGTTTCATCCGCGCGGTACTCGCACGGATGAGTAGATGATGTTAGCGGAGGACGTTCCGGTGGATTGGCGAGCTCCATTTCCTCATAGAGTCTTCTTAGAGTTCCAGTGCTTTGTATGGTATACGAGATGTTGGTAGAGACTTTGCGGAACGAGTGTCGTGTGTGATATGTCGGTTTGTAAGCGGCTATATAAGCGCGATGTATTATTATGCATTACGTTACGAACTTCATATGTTTACCTGATTTCATACGATGCTAGCTTTATTTGATTTGGAAAAAAAAAATGATGAAAGGCATGTTTGTTTCGATAAAATAAAAAACAAAGAAATTTTTCATTATGTACTTGTGTCATGTTCTGCGGGCCCAGTGTGATTATGACTATGATGAGAGTTGGCGGGTTCGGTCGGCCCTAAATAAGGGTCGGGTGCCGATCACGCCCTATCGGAAATTAGAGTGTGACAAATTGGTATCAGAGCAGTTCGTCCTAGGGGTTGTACGCAAATTCGTGTCCGGTAGAGTCTTGTTTATGGTGTGTTGCGCGCCACGTTTATAAACAAGAGGCTACGAGGCATCTAAGTGATTACTCTTCTTTCACATACGAGATTGTGCCATAGAGCCAAGTCATAGGAGATGGGACTCTTTACCCCTGTTTGTGATTGCGGTGAAGAATGACACTGATAGAAGGAAGTGATTGATGATGTTGGAAGTCACAAAGTACGCAGGTAAGTAAAGGTATGAAAGATATATGTTGGGAAAGATATTGAAATACAAGTTGAAGACTAAAGGGGGAAAGCAAACAAGAAAGTGTAACAGGTGCCGTTTGAGTTGGGCATACGAGGTATGTTTATCATTTGTGTCTTGTTGATGATATTGGGAGCCATTGTGTGGCTGCGATATGATATGATATGTATATATGTATTTTGGCCCTATGAGGCATTGTTGGTATTTTTTACGTATGCAGTTTTGAGATAGTAAGAAATATAGAGGAAACTCTACCGAAATTTTCCCAGAAATAAAGAGAAGATAAGATGTAGGTTTGTAATGCGACTTGAAAGGCCGTGTCCACCAAAATGGTAAGATTTGAGTAAGTTGCGAGTACGGCTGACATCGAGAAAGAAGTTAATTACTAAATCAAGGATAAGAAGGTCGATATCGACAGAATAAAAGAAATTGGAAAAGGGCTTGTGGCACTAAGAAATGATAATCTTGATGACGTGTTATTTGGATAAGCAGGGGTGAATTATGACGAGTTATAGCTAAAAAGTAATAGTATGATTAAGACAAGAGTGTAGAGGAAAAGAAATGTGACGGATATGAACGTATGGATAAGACCGGTGATACGTCAAGGATAAAATTGGCTAGAAAAGGAAATAAGAGGAAAACGAGATATACTTGATGTGTAGTAATAGCCCGTGACATGTGTAGCTAAGGATACAAGTACTATAAGTGACGGGACGGTGAAAGACTCGATTATAGAAAAGATGAGGAACGAGATAGAATGAGAACATTCGGGATACGGTAAGACTTTGACTTATTCCAGATTATGTGATAAAGGTCATACGGTGAAGCGGACGCGATCCTATTAGCATTAAAGCATCGTACTTCATCGGAGTTCCAAAGTTAAGCGTGCTAGAGTGAGAGCAATTTTAGGATGGGTGACCCCCTGGGAAGTTTTCTGAAAGTTTTACAAATTCAGACGTAAGAAGCAAATGGGAAATTAGAGTAACCTAAGGAAAAACAAGCTATGGAACGAATAAGGAGGGGTTTGAGTTAAAGATTAAGAGGCGACACGAGATAATGTGCCTAGAATGTTACAAGTCGAGTAAAGGGAATTACAAGAAGGAAAAGTTTAAATCGAGATCCTTAAGACCCCATACGACTAGTTGAACATTCGAGGACGAATGTTCTAAAGGAAAGGATGTTATACCCCGTACTTTGTACATTGGAATATTCTAAGTCGGTTGCGACAAGTTAAGGATAAGGTTGTAATTTTTTCGATTTTGTTAAAGGTGCATAAGTTGCATATTCATCTTTTTATTGGTATGGGATGTTAAGGGTAAAATTGGAATAATGAAAATTTGGGGTCAAAAGTGAATTATGAAAAGTTAGACATTTCATGAAAATTTGGGGCCAAAAATGAAGTTTTGGAAACTAAGAGTTCATGAAAAAAATGACCATGTGGCCATGCACATGACTAGTGGGCCATGGGACACTTGGGTGTATAATATAAGCTCATAAAAGATGATTCATTAATCATCTTCAACATATGATCATCCTAGAAATTTCAAGAACCATGGAGAGAGCCAAGGGAACTTCGTTCGGCCTTTGTTCGGCCCGAGAATGGTGTCCCAATTTTGATTGAGAAAAATTATTCCCTCTAGATTTCTTACTAATTAAAAGGCCCTCGTCAACATGGAGTAGTTGGTAAAAGCGAGCAAAGCATTCGTTGTAGCAAAACATCATCCTAACCGAGAGAGAAGAGTTGAAGAAAGGTGAGTTTAATCTTGTGTTTATGTGTTATAAATGGTTTATATGTGTTGTAGTATGCTAAAATGGAAGAAATTCATGATAGAAACCATGTTGGAGTTAAGGCCGTGTAGGTGGTGGTTGGCGTGAGTGTGTGTGTGTGTTAGAAGTAATGTATTAATTCTAATTAGCATGTTTTGATTGTTGTAGTGTGAAAAAAAAAAAAGAATGAAAATCATCTTGGCGTGTGTATGATGTTGGCCGAAAATGGTCCCTTTGTGTGGTTGAGAATGAACAAATTGTCGTTAGTATTTTAGTTGTCGTCGTTATGGGTTCTATGAGGAAAAAAAATGCAAGTTTAATGATTTAAAGCGATGTTGTGTTGGTTATGGGTTGGTTCGGAAGTTAATGTGAATTTTATGTAATTTTTGTGGTTAGGAAGTGACATTGTTAAAGTATGGGTTGTTAATGTAATTCATGAATTTGAGAAAAGAAGGGTGTAGATTATGTTGTTTTCGGGTTTGGAGACAATTTCGGGTGAGTTGGGATATGGTTTTGGTTGTTTGGAAATTTGTGTGAATTGTTTAAAGCGTTCTTGAATATTGTTGAATGGTTTTGGATTAGTGTAGAAGGTATAAACGGCGATATTGGTTTGGATGTGAGTAGTTGAATGGAAAATAATGAATGTTGTTGAATTATATAAAGAAGTGTATTTAATGTTAGAATGCGTTGGAATTGAATATTAATGTTGCTAGTTTGGTTGTTGGTGTTGTTGTTGATGAATTTGGCCGAGTTGAAATCTCGGGGTTGGTGTATTTACGGGGGATTCTGCTACCAAAATTTACGTAGAGTTTGATGTTCTTTTTTTAGAATTGAATTCCTAAATGTCTTGACTAATGTTCGATATCTATTGACATTATGTAGACCTCGGAGAGCCCGAGACTTGAGTTGGGTTAGCTTAGAGAGCTGACCAAGGTATGTTGTCACGACCCCGACCGTAGGCGGTGACTAGTGCCGGGTGACAGCACCGTCTGAACCTAGCAACCAAATCGTCCTACTATTAGCATGAGCACAGTCGAAGGCATAGCTGACATATATAAACATATACATATACATATCGGACATAGGCCGGTAAGGCTGCCAAAAACATAAGAACACAAATCATACCAACACATCCGTACAGAACTCGCCCACAACAAACACGTATATGTCTACAGACCTCTAAGAGTCATAACAAAAGCATATGACGGAGACGGAGCCCCCGCCGTACCCATGACCGGACATATATATACAAATAACGGGAATGTACGTACCAAAAGTGTAGCCTCGGATCAAGGGAGCTCTCCCGAATGGCGGAACGGACGTCCTAATGCGACGGGTCGCCGAGACGTCTATCTGTGCCACGCGGCATGAAACGCGACCCCCGAAGAACAGGGGGTCAATACGGAAAATGTACTGAGTATGTAAAGCAAAAATACAGAACCATAGGAACAAAATACAGAAAGTAGAGGCAATATGCAACGTATCAAAATATGTAGTAAAAATACAAATCATGCTAGGGTTTAGAACGGTGGTCGCCCGCTGGTTTGGGGCCCGCCCCGGGATCCACCCGGGAAAGGGTTGCATATCCCGTAACCGACTATCCCCCTAACACATC
>NW_026716867.1:0-17156 GCF_029784015.1 Lycium ferocissimum | reverse complement strand
GCCGTTTTTGCCCCTCGAAGTCAGGTCACTGAAAACGTTTTCTTAAGAATATTCGTTTGGAGGGTTTCCACTTTGATTTGACCCAAGGGTCCTTCATGAGTTGTGTTTAACTTTACATATATAATTCATATGACTTCTCAGATGTTCCAAAAATATCTCGACGTGTGGGCCCCACCTCGGCAAATAACCCGACGTTCAAAAATACGGGATATAACATATACGAGATGGTTGGAGACCATAAAAGGCCACATAGCACGCGACAGGCCAGACTAGAGAAGAGACAAAAAGTACGTCACGGCTCTGGAATTTGGATAGGCTTGAATAGTGTTCGGAAGTATTTTGTGGGTTAGTTGATACTAATTATATGTGTATATGTATATGAACATGTATGATATCTCATATGTGAGGGTATCGACGGGAAATGAAAGGAGAACTTATGATATGCAATTTTGTTATGTTACGCACGGAGTTGAAAAGAAGAACCATCGGTATATAAGGAGCCCCGGGGGGAGACCATATTATACTAGACCCAAAAAAAAAAAAAGGGGGATTACCATATTCTCAAGTACTAGAAGGAAACCTATGACATAAGCGGGGATTTGTGTAAAAGGCCAAGGAGAATAAGGCAAAGGATAAGGATTGGGCATAAAGAGAAGAACGACCACAAACGGGACCCCCGAAGTGCTACAAGACCTCAAATTAGTTGAACATTCGAGGACGAATGTTCTAAAAGGAAGGATGTTATATCGTGTATTTCATACCTTCGGATAATTCGAGAAAGTCGCGGCAAGTTAAGGACAAGATCATTTTCAAGAATTATTTTAATGTACAAGTTGGTTATAAATATTATTTACGAACATTGGTAGAATGGAAAGATTGGGAAAGGCCAAGGGTAAAAGAGGAATTTCCAAAATGGCCAATGGAAATAATGTGGAAGGCTAGGGGCGAAATGGTAATATTGAGAAAAGTCGAGGGGCAAAATGGGAATCTCACCCAAGTTTCATGAAAGTTCCAAAAGGGCCATATTGGCCATGTGAAAAAGAAAAGAAAAAAAGGATGACAAAATAAGTCATCTTTGCCATAAAAATTCAAGAAAATTCTAGAGAGGGGGCATGTGCCCCTTTATAATAATATATATATATATATATATATATATATATATATATATATATTACATGGTAAGACATATCATTCATCATTCAAGAAACAAGAGAGAAAGAAAGAAAGAAAGAAAGAGAGAGGGACGGCCAAGAAGAAGAGAAAGAAGAAGAAAAGCCCCTCACATGCTTGTAATAAATATATATATATATATATATATATATATATATATATATATATATATATATATATGAGCTTACATGGTAAGACATATCATTCATCATTCAAGAAACAAGAGAGAAAGAAAGAAAGAAAAGAGGAGAGGGGACGGCCAAGAAGAGAAAGAAGAGAAAAAAAAAAAAAAAAATTCTTGGAGCCTTAATCTTTGGTCCAAAAATTCCCTTCTTCTTGAATTACTACTAAGCTTGGGGCCCTCTTTAACATGGTATAAATTTTGTAGCAAGAAAGTACTTGGGTGGCAAGTGAAGGAAGTTGAGGAAAAGGTAAGAATTCTCATTCTTTTATGTGTTATGGAAGAGTTATATATGTTGTAGTAAGTAGAACTCAATGAAAGTCATAGAAATGTTGTGTGGTGTGTGTGTGCAAGCCGTGTGTGTGTGCATGTGTTGTGGCCGTGTGATGTTGTTGTGGAGGGAAAGATGGATTAATTTTATTTAGTTTGTTACATGTGTTGTTGTGACCTTGTGATGTAAAGGAAAGAAGAATGGTTAAGTTGGCATGAGAATCTATTGTTAAGTCGTTGTAGGAAATTATATGATTTTATTCTAGTTTTATGTAATTACGAAAATGAATTGCTAAGGTGCAAATCATGGTTGTCGCTAATGAATTTGGGAGATGAAAACGTGTTATGAATATTTATGTCGAAGAATGGAGGTTTCGGATGAATTATGGCTTTGGTGGAATTTTTGTATATTTAGCAAATAATTTGTAAGAGGACATGAAATACTTCCGAATTGTGTTGGAATGATCTTGATTAGCAAAAGAATATGAAAACATTGATATTGGTTTGGAAATGCGAAGTTAGATTGGAAGTTGATATATTATATAGAAAAGAGGACAATATATGTTAGAATGCGTTTCAATTTGATCGGCGATGTTATTGGTATTGTTGTTGGTTGGGTTGTTGATATTTGGAGCCGAGTTAAGTCTTGGGGATGTTATATGTATAGGGGAGATCTTGCCCAAATTTACGTAGACAAGTATTGGTTAAGATTGAATTTTTAAAGCTCTATGATTAATATTTGGTAAATGTGACCAATTGTAGATTTTGGAGGAAACGGGATTTGAATTTGGAGAGGCGTAAACAGTGGAAAAGGTATGTAAGGCTTTACCTTTCCTTCTTTTGGCATGTCTTATACCTAATAGGTTTGGATATAAGCCTCGGGGATGATCCTATTCTTAGAAATCTGAGTTTGGATTCGACCCTTTTCCATTCAATAGAATTGAATCAAATACCTTGGGCTTCGATGAAATAAGTGCTTAAACATCTACGTCTTGCCCAACTAAGACCGAATTGCACTAAAACTATCATAATGACTCCGTAAAGCTCAATGTATGAAATTTACGTACGCCACCTTGACTTGACCCGAGGTGGGCCCACAATACTCGAGACCTTTTGTATTGCTCCATTTGACTTATTTTGTTCAATAATTAAAGGAAACTTTTGGACAGTTGTTCAACTACCTCATTATGTTCTATAATATACTTGGTTGTGTAACAACGTTACTAATGTAATTATTGCTTTGGTTTTCCAAAAATGGCTTCGGAAACGCATTTGTGGTTCACTAATGATTTTTAAAGAACTAGTTTTGTACAAAGAAACATAAAATTGGTTTTTTTTAAAAAATCACTCCGACGGGGGTGTGAGATTTTAATATTTAGACTTTCTAAAACCACTCCGAAAGGGGTGCGAGGCTTTACTATTTTATTTCATTTATTACTTATGTTTACGTTATCATTACTATTATGCCCGAAGAGGCCACTATCGATATTGAGCCGGAAGCGGCTGCCCGAAGGGGCTATCATTATTATTATGCCGGAAGCGGCAATGCCCGAAGGGGCCACTATCGATATTGAGCCGGAAGCGGCTGCCCGAAGGGGCTATCATTATTATTATGCCGGAAGCGGCAACGCCCCAAGGGGCCATCATTATTATGATGCGGAGCGGCATGCCCGAAGGGGCCATCATTTCTACGCCGGAAGCGGCTGTCCGAAGGGACTATTGTGATACTATATTTAGATTGTGCACTCTAGAATTTGTGTACTCTGTATTTTATATTGTGTATTCTTAAAGAACGTGTGTTCACTCGCATTATTTACTTAAGGATTGTTCTAAGACCCCGTGTGTACATTTATGTTTCCTTCGGCGATTTTGCAAGTAATGAGCTTGATTGTGATTTCTTCTCTCTAAACTAAACTATGGTTATTATTTGTTATCGCTTTACATACTCAGTACATATCTCGTACTGACCCTCCTTCTTCGGGGGGTTGCGTTTCATGCCACGCAGGTACACCCAGATGAGTAGAAGACTTCGCTAGGAGCTGTTCCAGTGGAATTGGCGAGCTCCATCTCAGTTCGGAGTATTGCCGAGTCAAGTACTTTTGTTATGATATTTCGTACATGTTAGAGACTTGGCAGACAGTGTCCTGTGGATAGTGCGTCGGGAAGTGCGAATACGCTGTAAATGTTAAAAGAGTATGTATTTTCAGATGATTTTTGGTTGGAAAAAAAAAAGGCACGTAGTTGATCGAAAAGTTTTCTTAATCCGTACAAAGACAATGATTTCTATTTGAAAAGTTCCATGTTTTAAAAAGTTTTTGAAATGACGGGTTTTAGTAACGCGAACGTTTAAGGGTTCGCTCGACTCTGAGGAGAGTCAGGTGCCCATCACACCCTAGTAAGGTCGGGGTGTGACACTTGGAGAGTCGAGACTGGAGTTCGGACTAACTTTGGAAGCGGCTAAGGTATGTAAGGCTTACCTTTCCTTCTTTTGGCATGTCTTAGATATGAGTAAGGTATGATATGTTATGAGCCTTGGGGTAATTCTATTCGAAAAATCCGAACATGTTTATGATTCATATTCACTTTGTGATGTTGGCGTCCTTAATATGGTCAAGCTATGATCCGTATGTCCTTGATATGATTGGATTTGAAATGCTATATATACGATTTGTTCCGAAAGGATCTTATGTCTTTTGTATGACTAAATTTCAAAAGTTGCATAAAAGTTGGTTTTTTTAAAAAAAAAAAGAGTTTTGTTCCTAAACGATTCCGAAAACTACGAACGTCCGTAACTTTCACAAACAGGACCGGATGGCCTTGATATGCTCAAAAATGATTCCATGATGTATGATGACTATGTTTTCCATAGGCGGGCCGGCTCGGGTCGACACCCGTTCGTGGGTCCCGCGACTCTCCTTATGTACTTCTGACGATTTTTGAAAGGATATGATATGACTATTATTCCGATTTCAAGTACGATCAGTTTACTTATCTTTTGAGTATGTAATAATGATTCGATAACATATGATGACTATGATTTTCGTAGGCGGGCCAGGATTGGGTTGACGATCGTCGTGGGTCCGCGATCTTCTTTTGTATAATTCGATGGCTTTTGAAAGGGTTCAATATGACTACCTTTCCGACCCCGAGTATGATTATATATTTATCTGTTGAGTCGAAATAATGATTCGTATATTTATGATTCCGATACGTGACTATGGTTTTTGCAATTCGGTTTGATACGTTCCCGAGTGATATTTGGAAGAAAACTTGATTTGGCTATTGTTTCGGTTTTGAAATAACAGTTCGTTTTGATTATCCTATTGGGTCTTTGTAAGTGTTTTGCATTGCATATGGTTTTCCACGATTCTGCTTGTGCATTTTGTTGTATGTCTTTCGCCGAGTCCCGGGCCGGTATGTGTGATATTGCCGCTAGGTATTTGGCCGCGGTATGTGTATATGTGATATTGCCGCTGGGTATTTGGCCGCGGTATGTGTATATGTGATATTGCCGCTGGGTATTTGGCCGCGGTATGTGTGTATGTGACGTTGGCCGCTGGGTATCTGACCGCGGTGTGTGTATATGTGATATGTGACAATATGATGATATGATCTTAATTGCGAGTCCCTCACTAGAGGGCGGGACACGATATGTGTGCATATGATGTGTGATTTTGACAGTCTGGATTATCATCAGTCGGTTAATGTCAGCTCAGATGATATGTTTGATTTTCCGTATATATAAGACAGAAATGTTTTTTTGAAAGAAAGCGAAGCATTTTGGCCTTCGATTATCATATTTGTCTTCGAACTCGACTTCGGTTATGATTTCGTTTTACGTACTTTACGCTTTGCATACTCGGTACATATTCCGTACCGACCCCCACCGGAAATTTTGCGTTTCATGCCGCGTAGGTACCCTCGGATGAGTAGATGACATTAGCGAGAAAATGTTCCGGTTTGGATTGGCGAGCTCCATTCCTCGGAGCGCTAGCCGAGTCAGTGCTTACGTATGGTATACGAAGTTATGGTAGAGACTTTGCAGACAGTGTCGTGTGTATGAGATGTCAGTTTTGTAAGCGGCTATGTAAGCCGATGTATTATTATGCATTATGTTACGAACTTCATATGTTTACAGATTTCATACGATGCTAGTTTTATTTGATTTGGTAAAGATGAAAGGCATGTTCGTTTTCGGAAAAAAAAATTTCATTATGTGCTTATGTTACGTTTTGCGGGCCCAGTATGATTATGTGTGTTACGAAAGTCTGCGGGTTCGCTCGGCCCTAGGTAAGGGTCGGGTGCCCATCACACCCTATCGGATTAAGGGTGTGACAATTATCATACTCATAACGTATCTCTTATCTTTATCTCATATGAGGCTCTTTATGAACATAGACTCATAATTTTTGGAATGTAAGAAGGTCATGGAGAATAAGGGAAAATCATGTCATAAGATTCATGCCTTAAAAAGGAAGGGACTAGCCTTACATACCTTTTCATTTGGCTACTCTATCACTTAAACGTTCTTCTCCAATATTCACGTTTCTACCTTCAAGAGAGTTCATACTAATATTAGATAATCGATAACGTAAAAACGCTTGAACTAAAACTAGAGAAAATTGGGCAGCATTTCCTTTGTTTATACAACTTTCTCCATATCATATATCAACTCCCAATCAGCAATGGTAACATTCATAATATCTTAATCAATAACTTTTGTCAAGTTCATCATTATCCAACTCCCACAACTCTCTCTCAAGGCCATCCATAATCATGATCATAACACAATATTACATTCATCCTCATCTAATGAACATAATTATAATCACAACATATCAAGAATCGTGATTCATATTAATCTACTACTCAACAATGTCACTATTCTCATGTTTGTAGCCCATTTTCTACTTCCTTCCATAATCCAAGTCCTTCAACCTCTCAATACTTTAAACAACATGGAATGATCAGAAAACTTACCTTTGATTGAGTAGGAATGTGTTTTGGATGGAAATATTCCACTTGAAGAAAAGCCCTAGCTTCAACTTCCAAGAGATTTCTTGACTCTAGCAACCCTAGGAGCTTCCTTGCACTTGATTCACTTGAATTTATTACATGAACCTTTGATTTCCTTTGTATTCTTGAAGATGAAATGGATGGAATGTTCTAGAGACTTGGAGAGAAGTGAAGAAGAGTGGGAAATGAAAATAATGAAGTGGGAACATCATTTTATACTTGAACTTAACTCAGCCCATCGGGACCTCCACGGACACTTATACGGTCCATACAACATCATACGGTCCGTATAAGTGACCGTACTTCACCATCAGAGAAATAACATTTCTGTTGGGTGTTTTACGGACCCTTATACGGACCGTATAAGTGGTCGTACAACTTCATTTTCCTGAAATGATTTCCGTCATTTCGTTTGGTCTCCAATCCTTATGGAACCTTCTTAACAATTATTTAACACTTCATTACCAATCTAAGGAGCGTTATAACTCTTTCTTAATACATCATTAAGTCAACATTAGCTCGGTACTTTACGGAACTCTTCCAAAACAAAACATATGCTTTGCCTTCCTTAAGGAACTTTCTCCTCTTACTTCAATGCCTTTAGAAATCTTAATTAGAGTCGTTAAATAACCTTTCTTACTCATAGAAACATTGTATACGTCTCACCCTGCGTTATTCCATCTATGATACGACGACATGAAATTTTTTCGAGGTGTAACATTCTTCCCCCTTTTATAACATTCAACCTCGAATGTTAAGTTCTCGGGAATTCTTTAAAAATTTTGCCAGAGTTTCCCCTGTAATAGGGCACTACGTGTCACGACCCAACCCCATAGGCCGTGACTAATGTCCGAGTTGGACACTCGTACGCACTTAATACTCAGGATTGGCACGCTACCACGCATAATCATACATAATCACATATGGCCCCAGATTGTCGCAAAATAGTAAACATATGTCATAACGTACAGAACCTCGTAATATACACAAAGGCAAGCCAGCTGGGCTGCCGCGGCGGGTGGACCGCCCAAAAACACATAACATACACACATAGCTGTACAGACGTAACCGTACCCACAGACATGTCCACAGACCTCTAAACAGAGTAACAAAATCATATGACGGGACAGGGCCCCGTCGTACCCTGAATAAATAGGTACATATGCATCGAGAAAAGATATATATACCAAATATAGGCTCGGACGAAGGAGCGCTCTCAAAAAAGGCGAGTAGATGTCCTAAGCGGGTGGATCCTCAAGCGAGCGTCGGTACACTGCGGCATGAAACGCGACCCCGAAGAAAGGGGTCGATGCGGAATATGTGCGAGTATGTAAAAAACGAGAAATACAGAACCATGATGGCAAAGTACAAAAGTAGATATGATATGCAAAATATCAAAATATTTGGTTAAAAATATAATTCATGCATAGGCTCTTAGAACGGTGGTCGCCCGCCTGTCGTTGGCGCCACGCCACAGCATCACACCAGAAGATTTCATATCTCCGTAACCCGACAAATCCCCGTAACACATCATAGCCAACCATAACGCCATAACACGACATCACACCAAACGGAACCCGGCTGCGGAGAGGAGCTCGGTGAACCGTAACACAACATCACACCGGAATGTATATCATAATGCGCACGAAGCATAACCGGCCCGGGATCCGGTGAACGCGGTGATGACCATGAGCACGAGCAGAGTCGTGAGCAACCATATGCATAAAATCATATTCATAACTCATTAGACCAATAAGAAGTCCATATGCGGAAGTCGAAGAGAAAATGGCACTAAGTTTCTTCAAAGACCATTAAGGACGAGCATAAAAGCCGCGGGCCCCACGAACGGGTGCCGGCCCCCATCCGAGCCCGACTATGAGAATTAGGGAAAAGTTATGCCTTATGAGCTTACCTATTATGTTTGGGGGCGTTCGAGCTCGTATGCACGAAAGTTACGGACGTTTGCAGTCCGGGACCCTTTTGTAGTCAAAATTCTTTATAAAACCTTTGAAATTCAATCTTTTGAAAACATGAAAGTCTTATTTTGGTCCCATTAAAGAGTAGATCTTAAGGAACGAACAAAGTACATACCTAAGCTCGGATTCTAAGAGTGGAATTACCCCAAGGCTCGGGTCATAGCCTAGTATCACTAAGACATGCCAAAAAGAGAAAGCGATGCCTTACATACCTTATCCGCTCGCAAGCTAAGTCAACCTTCAAGCTTCGGGTACGCCAAGATCTACATAACGCCAAATATATTAACATTAGCCATACGCCTTTATGAATTCAATTCCAGACGAGCACTAAATTCTACCGAAATTTCGGCAGCACTTCCCTTGTAAATACACCAACCCCGAGAATTAAACTCGGCCAATTCTTCAACAACGACACCAACAACCATTCCAACAACATTAACAATCCATTCCAAAATACATTATAATGCTAATAACTCTTCTTCAAATATTCCAACACATTTCAATTATGTTCAATTCAACTTCATGTATTCAAACTATCATCAATACTTACATATGCAAATAATTATCGAGGCCATTCAAATACGTCGTAAGAACATCCCAAAGGATCCATATAATGTCCAAACAACTCAAACAACAAGTCAACTTACCCGAATCCATCAACTACATTAGGGACATCAACAACATATTTTCTTCCTTCACAATTCACAAATTACATCAACAAACCATGCTTAAACAACATTATTCTTAAAAGTTCAAGAAACTACATTACGTCATATTAATCCTTAAAATCAGCCCACACAATTTTTGCTTCAACTAGGGATCATTAACCATCATTTTTATATCATATAACGCATGACGACAATAACCAAAACACCATATAACATCAGCTCACCATGGCTGCCCCAAAACTGTCCATACACGGCCAGCCCCCATAAGTAAAATTTCATGAGTTTCATTCATTTTCTACACTCCACAACAACATACAAACATGCTAAATACAATGAATTCATTATTCCTAATCATACAACACCTATACACGGCCAAGTGTCCTTACCCACGGTCCAACTTCAACATCTTATATTCTCATGATTTTCATTCATTTCAACACATTACAACAACACACAACAAGCTAGATAGAATTGTTTCATCACTCCTAACATGCCACACATATGCACTACACACACATATACACACGGTCACATTGCAACATCCACATATTCATAGCTTCCATCATTTCCACACTTCACAACACCTACAAACCATCCATAATATATGAAAATAAGAATGAAATCTTACCTCCTTCCCTTCACTTCCTCACCACGGCTAAGCCTCAACTTTGCATGAAAGAGTACTTTGCAAGCTTCCACAATCACTCCACGTTGTTCCTTACCTTCTAATGAGTTGAGTTGCTAGAGAAAACTATTTATTTTCTTCACTTTTTCTTGATGTTGCTCGGCTAAGGGAGGGAGCCGAATGGTTGCTCTCCCTTTCTCTCAAAGTTTCTTGAAATTTCCTTGGGCACAAATGATAAAGATGACTAATAGTCATCCCTCTTATTACATATAATAGCCTCCCATGTGGCCATGGCCCACATCCCATGTGGCCGGCCACATGGCTCCTTAAGTTCATGAATTTTTTTTCCATTTTTCCCATAATTCATCTTTGGTCCCAAACTTCCTTAGTACTTCATGCCACCCACACTTGCAAGCAACTCACGACTTAAAATAGAATCGTAGTTAAAAATCTCGACTTCTTATCTCTAAGTAGTCTTGTCCCTAACTTCCCGCAATTAACTCGGAATGTTCCAATATACAAAAATGCGAGGTGTAACATCCTTCCCCCCCTTTAGAACATTCGTCCTCGAATGTTCAACTAGTCTTATAAGGTCGTATAAGGGTCTCGAGGGTCTTCCTTTATTGACCACGTCGCCATAGATTATCCGTTATTATTCTCTCGTCGTATTCTTCCCCGTAAATCTCCACATCTAATTCTCGGTATCTTCCCAATTGCGTAGTCCCTAGCTCTTACTCTTCTCTCTTGGATTGTTTGCTACCTAGTCTCGCGAGGAATCACCGTGGCAACGAGTATCCATATCAAGCAGCTTATCATGTTGACTACTTCTGTCTAGTATTTACGTTCCTCGCGCCCGCTTCCCCCCTTTAGGGGTGCACTCATTTTATTGCCACTTATCATTATTCCCCTTTTTCGCTTGAACTTCGTCGTCTTGCCCAATTAATGCCTTTCCTATATCGTCGCATTAGTTGCCGGAATCTGTATTCCCGTTAATATGGTCACGCACGGGGTATTACCTACTAACCTAGATCGATACACGCATATACAACTGCAAGCACCTCCCTCACAAAAGATCCCCCAAATACTTCTCAACTGGCCCTGATTCTAGCGCCGTGACGCACTTTCTTTTGCTGTACCCGATTAAGTCCCTTCCGGCTTACGCGGTCTCTTAAATTTTTCCGCCCGATAGATTCTAAGTCCCTTTAGACTACTCTAGCTCCCCATTTACCTCCTTTGACTGAAGTTGTAAGACCTTCAAAACTTCCCAGGGGGGTCACCCATCCTAAAATTTCCCTCACTCTAGCACGCTTAACCTCAGAACCCCGATGGAATACGGTTCTCTAGCATTAGTAAAATCACGTTTACCTTACCACACGACCTTTGTCACGTAACTTGAAGTAAAGTAAAGTCTTGACAGTTTCCGGACGCCCTCGTAACACAATTACTATTTTGCCCTTCTCTCGACTCTCCATATTCACTTGCCACCTATGGATATTACTACTTCCTACCCTAGCCTCCCAAATCCGTAATAACAATGAATATGCCTTAATCACCGTTATTTATCAATACCTAATTATCGATCCTCGAATTTCCACCTGCCGCTGTTAAGCAGCAATTATACTACAGATACGCATATATGAAAATATAAACTCTAATAAGGATTCATATACCTGTGGCTGCATCTGGTAATGCCTCCTGGTCCTGTCTACGGGCTAGCGCGTATATGCGGTTCGATGGACCGCTGGAACTGGAGGCTCCGCCGCGACCTCTACCACGACCCGCTGGTGCCGGCATACCCCCGCCCGTAGGCGCATAGCTACCGAAGAAGAGGAACCGGCACTCGAACCTCGTAGGCCGAGCCGCATCACTCCTCGCACTACCTCCACGCGGGCAATCCGCATAAGGTGGTCCCGACGCCCGCAATAAAGCAAGCGCACGTGGCCCGATAGCATTCTCCCAGGTGGTGCCTCCCGGTGGGAACACAGAGGTCCTGGATGCCCCGGCCGGATCGGTACCTCTCGCTCGTCCGTGAGAATAAGGCCCCGAGCTCGTCCCGCTCCCGAATATCCCGCACTGTCGGTCCCCGCCCGGGCCGCGGGGGTGTACTCCGGGATGGCCGGGAGGAATATCTCTTGCTACTTTGCCGCCGAGGCGTCCGCCTCGAGAATCCCGGCATACCCGGCCGACCTAGCCCTCTTGGGCCGGCTCCCGTCAAAATCTCGATCCCGCCGATGTCCCCCGTGTGTCTATCTTCCATGCCCCGAGCGTACGCCCGTACGCGGGCAATATCCATTCATACGGGCCGTGCCCACGGCTAGGCAATTATCGATCAGATACTTATCCAAACCCCTAATAAAATGATGCATCCTGTCGGTCATGTCGGCTACTAACGTAGGTGCATACCGGGCCAGAGAGTCAAACTCCAAACTATACTCCCTGACACTGCGGCCTCGCTGCCTGAGTGATAAAAATCTGTCCAATGCCGGCCCTCCGTAGCTCTGGTGGTAGAAAATGTCTAGAAAAGCCTCCGTGAACTCATCCCACGCAGCAGAGGGGCTCCTCTACCCCTAGCTAATTCCCCAAGACTCGTACCCGATTGGCCGCGACATCATGCAATGTGATGAGGCCAACTCAACCGACTCGGGTCGGAGAGGCCTTAATCAGCCGTAAGGTACGCTGCATCTCCCTAAGAAACTCCTGGGGGTCTTCTTCTGGCTTTGTCCCGAAGAACTCCGGAGGGTTACAGGTCAAAAACTCACGAGCTCTCGAGCTGCCTACCCCATGTACCTGATCACCGCCTGACTCACGTCGTTGCTCCTGACCTGCCACCCATCTGGCCAATAACTGCACCGCCTCTCGCATAGCTCTATCCTCCGCCCCTGGCTGTGGGGCTAGAGGCTCAGGTGCTGGGGCTCTAGAAACTGGCGGTGAAGCCGCCCTCTGATCTGCAACCGGTACGCTCTCCGATCCCCTCTCGACACGGGTGGCGTCGCCGAGCGGTCGTCGGAGGCACGAGCCTCCCGACTGGGGCCGGGTACGGGCCCTAGTGACCCTGCGGGCCTGACTAGTCTCACCGGCGCTGTGGACTTGCCCTTCTGGGCTGCCGTCGCTTTTCTCGGAGGAATAGCTGAAAATATAGCAATTTCGTCAGAAAGAAATCATCCTAATAACGCGGCTCTATCGCACGATCTAAGATCAGAAAGAAAGGCAGTATCCTAAATGTTCCGTAGCCTCGTTTATAGATGTGGTGCACAACACACCGATAAACAGACTCTACTAGACACGGTCCGTGACACATTCCGAGGGACTAACCGCTCGATACCACTTTTGTCACGACCCAACCCCATAGGCCGTGACTAATGTCCGAGTTGGACACTCGTACGCACTTAATACTCAGGATTGGCACGCTACCACGCATAATCATACATAATCACATATGGCCCCAGATTGTCGCAAAATAGTAAACATATGTCATAACGTACAGAACCTCGTAATATACACAAAGGCAACACGCGCGGCGGTGGACCGCCCAAAAAACACATACACATACATACATAGCCGTACGTACGTAACCGTACCCACAGACATGTCCACAGACCTCTAAACAGAGTAACAAAATCATATGACGGGACAGGGCCCCGTCGTACCCCTGAATAAATATGTACATATGCATCAGAAAAGTATATATATACCAAATATAGGCTCCGGACGAAGGAGCGCTCTCAAAAGGCAGAGTAGATGTCCTAAGCGGGTGGATCCTCAAACTGAGCGTCGGTACCTGCGGGCATGAAACGCAGCCCCCGAAGAACAGGGGGTCAGTACGGAATATGTACTGAGTATGTAAGACAGGAATACAGAATCATGATGGCAAAGTGCAAAAGTAGATATGATATGCAAAATATTAAAATATTTGGTTAAAAATATAATTCATGCATAGGTTCTTAGAACGGTGGTCGCCGTCCGTCGTTGGCGCCACGCCACGCATCACACCGAAGATTTCATATCTCCGTAACCCGACAAATCCCCGTAACACATCATAGCCAACCATAACGCCATAACACGGCATCACACCAAACGGAACCCGGCCTCGGGAGAGAGAGGCTCGGTGAACCGTAACACAACATCACACCGGAATGTATATCATAATGCGCACGAAGCATAACCGGCCCGGATCCGTGAACGAGGTGATGACCATGAGCACGAGCGTAGTCGTGAGCAACCATATGCATAAAATCATATTCATAACTCATTAGACCAATAAGAAGTCCATATGCGGAAGTCGAAGAGAAAATGGCACTAAGTTTCTTCAAAGACCATTAAGGACGAGCATAAAAGCCGCGGCCCCACGAACGGGTGCCGGCCCCCATCCGAGCCCGACTACGAGAATTAGGGAAAGTTATGCCTTATGAGCTTACCTATTATGTTTTGGGGCGTTCCGAGCTCGTATGCGAAAGTTACGGACGTTTGAAGTTCGGGACCCTTTTGTAGTCAAAATTCTTCATAAAACCTTTGAAATCCAATCTTTTGAAAACATGAAAGTCTTATTTTGGTCCCATTAAAGAGTAGATCTTAAGGAACGAACAAAGTACATACCTAAGCTCGGATCCTAAGAGTGGAATTACCCCAAGGCTCGGGCCATAGCCTAGTATCACTAAGACATGCCAAAAAGAGAAAGCGATGCCTTACATACCTTATCCGCTCGCAAGCTAAGTCAACCTTCAAGCTTCGGGTACGCCAAGATCTACATAACGCCAAATATATTAACATTAGCCATACGCCTTTATGAATTCAATTCCAGACGAGCACTAAATTCTACCGAAATTTGGCAAAGCACTTCCCTTGTAAATACACCAACCCCGAGAATTAAACTCGGCCAATTCTTCAACAACGACACCAACAACCATTCCAACAACATTAACAATCCATTCCAAAATACATTATAATGCTAATAACTCTTCTTCAAATATTCCAACACATTTCAATTATGTTCAATTCAACTTCATGTATTCAAACTATCATCAATACTTACATATGCAAATAATAATCCGAGGCCATTCAAATACGTCGTAAGAACATCCCAAAGGATCCATATAATGTCCAAACAACTCAAACAACAAGTCAACTTACCCGAAATCCATCAACTACATTAGGGACATCAACAACATATTTTCTTCCTTCACAATTCACAAATTACATCAACAAACCATGCTTAAACAACATTATTCTTAAAAGTTCAAGAAACTACATTACGTCATATTAATCCTTAAAATCAGCCCACACAATTTTTGCTTCAACTAGGGATCATTAACCATCATTTTTATATCATATAACGCATGACGACAATAACCAAAACACCATATAACATCAGCTCACCATGGCTGCCCCAAACCGTCCATGGTTGCCCCATAAGTAAAATTTCATGAGTTTCATTCATTTTCTACACTCCACAACAACATACAAACATGCTAAATACAATGAATTCATTATTCCTAATCATACAACACCTATACACGGCCAAGTGTCCTTTTCACTTCAACATCTTATATTCTCATGATTTTCATTCATTTCAACACATTACAACAACACACAACAAGCTAGATAGAATTGTTTCATCACTCCTAACATGCCACACATATGCACGGCTACACACACATATACACACGGTCACATTGCAACATCCACATATTCATAGTTTCCATCATTTCCACACTTCACAACACCTACAAACCATCCATAATATATGAAAATAAGAATGAAATCTTACCTCCTTCCCTTCACTTCCTCACCACGGCTAAGCCTCACTTTGCATGAAAGAGTACTTTGCAAGCTTCCACAATCACTCCACGTTGTTCCTTACCTTCTAATGAGTTGAGTTGCTAGAGAAAACTATTTATTTTCTTCACTTTTTCTTGATGTTGCTCGGCTAAGGGAGGGAGCCGAATGGTTGCTCCTCTCTTTCTCTCAAAGTTTCTTGAAATTTCCTTGGGCACAAATGATAAAGATGACTAATAGTCATCCCTCTTATTACATATAATAGCCTCCCATGTGGCCATGGCCCACATCCCATGTGGCCGGCCACATGGCTCCTTAAGTTCATGAAATTTTTTCCATTTTTCCCATAATTCATCTTTGGTCCCAAACTTCCTTAGTATTTCATGCCACCCACACTTGCAAGCAACTCACGACTTAAAATAGAATCGTAGTTAAAAATCTCGACTTCTTATCTCTAAGTAGTCTTGTCCCTAACTTCCCGCAATTAACTCGGAATGTTCCAATACACAAAAATGCGAGGTGTAACACTACCATCCTATCGCAACAGCCCACAATAACAATGCCTCACAGGCCACGATACAATAGCAATATTTTTATGGCCACACACGACTAAAAGCATGAAAACAAAGCATACATACCTCATAATGTTGATGTTTGACCTTGAATCTCTTCCGGGGGTAGAAATAAGTGCGGTTACTTGGACCTCATATTTTCTTCCGCTTCCCAAGTCATTTCTTCTCGGTTATTATTCCTCCATAAGACTTTGACTGAAGCTACTTCTTTATTCCTAAGTCTTCGCACTTGCCTATCTAGTATAGCCATAGGTACTTCCTCATAAGCCAACTTTTCTGTCACTTGAACATCATCTACTGGCACGATTCTAGTACGATCTCCAACACATTTTCGGAGCATTGAGACACGAAAAACTAGATGGACTGATTCAAGTTCTGAGGGTAAGTCCAATTCATAAGCTACTTGATCCAACTTGCGGACAATCTTGTAAGGGCCAATGTAACGAGGACTCAATTTTCCTTTCTTACCAAATCTCATCATGCCTTTCATCGGTGATATCTTCAGAAAAACCCAATCATCAACTTGAAATTCTAAGTCTCGCCGACGGTTGTCTGCATAGGATTTCTGGCGACTTTGGGCTGTCAACAATCGATCATGGATAATCTTGACCTTTTCCACTACTTGTTGAATCAATTCGGGACCTATTAGTTGTGTCTCCCCGACTTCAAACCACCCAATTGGAGAGCTACACTTTCTTCCATATAGAGCTTCATATGGGGCCATTTGAATACTGGAATGGTAGCTATTGGTTTAAGAAAACTCAATTAGAGGTAAGTGGTCATCCCAACTACCACCAAAATCTAGCACACATGCCCGTAACATATCTTCCAAGGTTAATAGTGCGTTCAAAGCCTGGCCATGAAATGCCATTAAGCTTTACCCAGTACCCAAACCCTTGGAAAGAC
>NW_026716866.1:0-16479 GCF_029784015.1 Lycium ferocissimum | reverse complement strand
GCCTCTGTGGGCCCATAACCGCATGCTCTCAATCACAATGATGCTCATGTATATAAATATAGGTCATAGTGCTGAGGAACGTTCAGCCCGATCCATATCCCATATAATAATGCCGAGGAACGTGCGGCCCGATCCATATATCATATAATAATGCGAGGAACGTACGGCCCCGATCCATATATCATCATCAAGGTGCACCAACATTAGGTGTTAATGCGTAAATAAATAACCATATCTATTTCCCCGTACCCCATATACATATAATATCCGTGTATATAACGCCTTCTGGTCATGGGTCAATATGCATATGTATATAAATGCAATGCATGGCTGAAATGTACACATAGAACTCTCGGAGTGACATAAGGTCATATTACCTTCGATGGACAACTTTTGAACTAACATCATCAACATGAGTAATTTCAAGACCCATGAATAGAAGGAACAATCATGCGGGGTATAGGGACATCAAAGACTGAAATACTCCTAGTGCTTCTAGTAGTAGAGTAATATGGAAGCTCGTTTACTCGCTTGTTGGTTCATATCATAAAATTATACCAAAAAGAAAGAAAGGATAGCCTTAACATACCTTAACGTCTCCTTAATCGTTTAACGTTCTCCTTCCACGTTCACAAGATCTACATTTAAAATATCATGCTAAGGTTAAGTCTTAAAGACACTCTTAAGTTCAAACTAGAATAATTCATGAACTAGTGAAAATTGGGCAAAGCATTTCCCTTGTTTTATTGACTTCCATTATATCATAAAACAGCTCCAAATCAACAATGACATTATCAACAATTTCGTAACTAAGAGACTTCATTACATGCCCAAAATTCCTTTTCATAACCAACACACAACAACGATTTCAATACAACTCTATATACACTTGTATACCACACTTCCTCAGCATCATTACTACCATACATAGCAAGATTATAGCTCAAGTACTCCAACAATTACAACTCAAGTCAATTTACTACCCATTGCATCATCAACCCACATTTGAACTTCTTCTTTTGCTTTCTTTCCCTCAATCAAGTTATTCAACAACTAGACATTCTTAATAACATGGAAAACAAGTATAAAAACTCACCTTAGTCACACAAGAGCAAGCTTTGAGTCAAATCATTCACTTGAGTAAAAGCCCAACTTCAACACCAAAGAACATCTTGAGTTCTACAAACCCTAGTGAGCCTTCCCACACTTGAATCTCTTGATTATTGCTATTTGATCTATGATCTCTCTTGGGTTATGTGTATATTCTTGGAGGAAGGTTCTAGAGCTTTTAGGGCTTTTGGAAATGATGGAAATAAATTAAATGAGCAAGGGTCGTCCATATATAAAAAGAGAAAAAGCTGACCCGGCCCGATTATACGGCCATTTATACGGTCCGTATAACTTGTACGGTCCGTATAAGTGGACCATACAGTCCCACCATGGGATTAACCTTCACTGGAATGGTTATACGGACAATTATACGGTCTGTATAAGTGGTCGTACAACCCAACATTTTTGAAACTTTCTCGCGTCGATTCGTTCAACCTCCAATCCTTATGGGACCTTATTGACACTTATATAATACTTCATTAACCATCTAAAGGACCTCATATCTCTTTCTCAAGGTGATGCTAGGCAATGCTGTTATATCCCGCATTTTGTGCGTTGGAATATTTCGAGATCGAGTAAATTGAAGAAAATAAGTTCGACGAAAATTTAGGAAATGCTGGGCGAATTTTTAAGTCAACTATGGAGGCGCATATCTCATAGTATATGTGGAGTTTTAAGGTGTTTTAAAAGCCTAAAATGAAGTTCGTCGAGTCTAGTTTGTAATGCAACAAACCGTTCATTGATAGGACATCGGAGTAGAGAATTATAGATGTTACAAACTGAACTGTCGACGCAGGAACAGTATCCGCGGCATCGCTACGCAGCACCGCTAAAGATCGTTACAAGATCACACTACGATCGTAGCTACACTAACCGACGTTGGCAGTTTTTAAAAGGGGACAACCTTATTTTTTTCAGCAAAACAAGCCAAAACTTTCCAAAAAATTCAAAAAAAAAAGAAGAGAGGAAAAACCAAGAGAAAGAGAAGAGAAAAGGAAAGAAAAAAAATTCCTAGCCTTCAATCTTGGTCCAAAAATTGTAATTCTCTTGTATTCTTATTAAGTTCAAGACGCTCTTCGACGTGGTATAATGAGTTTGGCGAACGAACCACGTTTGCGAAAAGTTGAAATTTGAAGAAAAGGTATGAATTTCATGTTTCAAGTTATGGAATGAAGTTATATGTTATGATGATTAGAATTAGACGAGAATTATGAAAGTGTGACGTGTGTGTGCATGGCGTGTCCGTATGTGAAGTATGGTTGTGGCCGTGAGCCATGTGGTGTGGAGAAGAAATAAATTTGATTTTACTTAGCTTGTTAATTGTATTGTTGTGACCTTTGTGACGTAAATAAAGGCTTAGCGACTCAAGTTGGCGTTGAAATGGCATGTATGCCGTTATGGGAAATTATATGAATTCTATATGATTTTTATATGATTGTGGAAGTAATGGTCTAAAGTGTGAATTAATGTTGTTGCGAATGAATTTGGAAGATGACAATGCCATTTTGTAATTTTGTTGCCATTGTAGAAAGTTGGGATGAACTAAGGGTGATGGAAAACTTGTACATTTTGAGGAATGTGTTTGAAATGTATTCGAATGGTCTTGAACTAGTAGATAAATATGAAAACGTTGATATTGGTTGAGAAGTGTGAAGTTAGAACGGAAGTTGATGTATTATGTTGAAAGAAAGACTATTTATGTTAATATGTGTTTTGTAGCATTTATTGGTGTTGTTGATGTTCTTGATGTTGTTGTTGGGTTGGTGGTTGTTATTTAAGCCGAGTTTAACTCTCGGGGATGTTGTATGTATAGGGGAGATCTTTGCCCAAATTTTTACGACAAGTATTGATTAAGATTGAAACTTCAAGCCTTATGAATAGCAAATTGGTAAATGTGACCATTTGTAGATTACGGCGAAACGGGAATCGAGTTTGGACGAGCGTAAGGCGCAATTAAGGTATGTAAAGCTGTCCCTTTCCTTCTTTTGGCATGTCCTAGGTGTACTAAGTTTGGATTTGAGCCTCGGGGGTTATTCTGTTCATGGAAATCCGAGTTGAAATTGAGTACTATTCATTCAATGTAATTGAATTAGAATCCTTACGTCTTGTTGAGAAAAATGTTCAAACACCTATAACTTGCATAAGCGTAACCGAATCACCTTGAAACTTGTTCTGAGCCTTTAGATGTCGGTAAGTGAGCGCGTCTATCAAGTCTTAACATTGATTTACGTGCAGATGGACATTAACCTTTTTATGCTAATTCGGATTAAGTTGAGACATGTTTGTGGTTTACTACGATTTAAGAAAAATTTGTTTTACACTAAAGAAAGTATAAAGCTTGATTTTCTAAAACCACTCCGAAGGGAGTGCGATATTTTATTATTTAAGACTTTTCAAAACCACTCCGAAGGGAGTGCGATATTTTATTATTTAAGACTTTTCAAAACCACTCCGAAGGGAGTGCGATATTTTATTATTTAAGACCTTTCAAAACCACTCCGAAGGGGGTGCGAGATTTTACTATTACCTGTATTATTATTATTATTATCATTATGTCACGAGTGGCATGCCCGATGGGGCCGTGTGGTAGCCGTATGTCACGAGTGGCATGCCCGAAGGGCTTGAAATATTATGTCGGGGGCCGCATGTCCGATGGGGCCAGGATAGACGTATGTTGGACCGGCATGCCCGAAGGGCCATCATTTTACGTCGGGGCCGCATGTCCGAAGGGGCCGGGATAGACGTATGTTGGACCGGCACACACCGAAGGGGATTATTATCATTATTATCATTATTATTACTATTATTATTATTATTATCATCATTATCATTATGCCGGAAGCGGCAATGGCCGGCGGGCCATCATTATTATTCGCCGGAAGCGGCCGTCCGAAGGCGGGGCTATTTTTTTTTTAGTATGTCGGAGGCGACACACGGGTTAGGTTGCATCCTTTACTTAAGGAATGTGTGTTCATTTGTATTATTTACTTAAGGATTGTTCTAGACCCCATGTATACACTTATATTTCCTCCGCCCAAATGAGGGCCGCAGTAATGAGCTTGATTGTGATTTCTTTTCTTCTAAATTAAGCTATGGTTATTATTTGTAATCGCTTTACATACTCGGTACATATCCCGTCGACCCTCCTTCTTCGGGGGCACAGCGTTTTCATGCCACGCAGTACACCCGGAAGAGAAGACTTTGCTAGGAGTTGTTCCCGCGGGGTTGGCGAGCTCCATCTCGGTTCGAGTATTGCCGAGTCAAGCACTTATGTCATGGTATTTGTACATCTTAGAGACTTTGCGGACGGTGTCCCGTGGATAGAGTGTCGAGGAGCGCGAACCGCTTATAGATGCTTTGAAAGAGTGTGTATTTTCGGATGTTGTCGGTTGGTATATTATGTGATTGATTGAAAGTTTTCATGACCTCGGATAAAAACAAGTGATCTCTAGGTCGAAATGCTTCATGTTTTTTTCTAAAATTTTTTGAAATGACAAAGTTTTAGTAACGTGAATGTTTAAGGGTTCGCTCGACTCGGGCGAGGGTCGGTGCCCATCACACCCTAGTAAGGTCGGGGGTGACAAAGTGGTATCGGAAGCGGTGTCTGTCCTAGGGGTTGTCTGCAAAGTCGTGTCCGGTAGAGTCTTGTTTATGGTGTGTTGCGCGCCACATTTATAAACAGGAGGCTACGGGGCATTTAGGTTGGTTACTCTTCTTTCGTATCTGAGATCGTGCCATAGAGCCAAGTCGTAGGAGATGGGACTCCTTATCCTGATTTGTGATTGCAGCTGAAGAATGACGCTGATAGAAGAAAGTGATTGATGATGTTGGAAGTCACAAAGTATACAGGTAAGCAAAGGTATGAGAGAAATATGTTGGGAAATATATTGCGGTTGCGATTGAAATACGAGTTAAAGCCTAAAGGGGGAAAGTAAACAGGAAAGTGTAACGAGTGCCGTAAAAGTTGGGCATACGAGATATGTTTATTATTTGTGTACTGGTGATGATATTGGGAGCCCTGTGAGGCTGCGATATGATATAATATGTGTATATGTATGTTGGCCTTGTGAGGCATTGTTGGTATTTCCGTGTGTACGGTGTTTTGAGGCGATAAGAAATATAAAGGAAACTCGCCGAAATTTCTTCGATTAACAAGAGAGAATGAGGTATGGGTTTGTGATGTGACTTGAAAAGTCGCCTTAATAGTATGACCAAGACAAGGGTACGGAGGGAAGGAATCGTGATGTGTGTGAATGTATTGATAAGATGGTTTGTAAGGTATAATGTGAATGTAACAGGATTATCATAAAAGTAAGTAAGGCCTAGTGAGAAAGTGGCCAAGGCTATGATGTGATTTATGTAGCTAGAATACAAAGGCAAGTGTGAAAAGGAAAAACAAGCTATGGGATGAATAAGGAAGGGTTTGAGTTAAAGATTAAGAGACGACACGAGGTAATGTATCTAGAATGTTACAAGTCGAGTAAAGGGGATGACAAGAAGGAAAAGTTTAAATCGAGATTCTTAAGCCCCTATACGCTAGTTGAACATTCGAAGACGAATGTTCTAAAGGGGGGAAGGATGTTATATCCCGCATTTTGTGCGTTGGAATATTTCGAGATCGAGTAAATTGAAGAAAATAAGTTCGACGAAAATTTAGGAAATGCTGGGCGAATTTTTAAGTCAACTATGGAGGCGCATATCTCATAGTATATGTGGAGTTTTAAGGTGTTTTAAAAGCCTAAAATGAAGTTCGTCGAGTCTAGTTTGTAATGCAACAAACCGTTCATTGATAGGACATCGGAGTAGAGAATTATAGACGTTACAAACCGAATCGTCGACGCAGGAACAGTAATCCCGCGGTACCGCTACGGTATCGCTACGACGCAAAGATCGCTACGCGCATCGATAGCATACGCTACACTAACCGACGTTGGCAGTTTTTAAAAGGGACAGAACCTTATTTTTTTCAGCAAAACAGTTCCAAAACTTTCCAGAAAAAATTCAGCAAAAAAAAAAAAGAAGAGAGAGAAATGTTTAAGAGAAAGAGAAGAGAAAAGGAAAGAAAAAAATTCCTAGCCTTCAATCTTGGTCCAAAAATTGTAATTCTCTTGTATTCTTATTAAGTTCAAGACGCTCTTCGACGTGGTATAATGAGTTTGGCGAACGAACCACGTTTGCGAAAAGTTGAAATTTGAAGAAAAGGTATGAATTTCATGTTTCAAGTTATGGAATGAAGTTATATGTTATGATGATTAGAATTAGACGAGAATTATGAAAGTGTGACGTGTGTGTGCATGGCGTGTGTGTATGTGAAGTATGGTTGTGGCCGTGAGCCATGTGGTGTGGAGAAGAAATAAATTTGATTTTACTTAGCTTGTTAATTGTATTGTTGTGACCTTTGTGACGTAAATAAAGGCTTAGCGACTCAAGTTGGCGTTGAAATGGCATGTATGCCGTTATGGGAAATTATATGAATTCTATATGATTTTTATATGATTGTGGAAGTAATGGTCTAAAGTGTGAATTAATGTTGTTGCGAATGAATTTGGAAGATGACAATGCCATTTTGTAATTTTGTTGCCATTGTAGAAAGTTGATGAACTAAGGGTGATGGAAAACTTGTACATTTTGAGGAATGTGTTTGAAATGTATTCGAATGGTCTTGAACTAGTAGATAAATATGAAAACGTTGATATTGGTTGAGAAGTGTGAAGTTAGAACGGAAGTTGATGTATTATGTTGAAAGAAAGACTATTTATGTTAATATGTGTTTTGTAGCGTTTATTGGTGTTGTTGATGTTCTTGATGTTGTTGTTGGGTTGTTTGTTATTTAAGCGAGTTTAACTCTCGGGGATGTTGTATGTATAGGGGGAGATGCTCCAAATTTTTACGACAAGTATTGATTAAGATTGAAACTTCAAGCCTTATGAATAGCAAATTGGTAAATGTGACCATTTGTAGATTATGGGCGAAACGGAATCGAGTTTGGACGAGCGTAAGGCGCAATTAAGGTATGTAAAGCTGTCCCTTTCTTCTTTTGGCATGTCCTAGGTGTACTAAGTTTGGATTTGAGCCTCGGGGGTTATTCGTTCATGGAACCGAGTTGAAATTGAGTACTATTCATTCAATGTAATTGAATTAGAATCCTTACGTCTTGTTGAGAAAAATGTTCAAACACCTATAACTTGCATAAGCGTAACCGAATCACCTTGAAACTTGTTCTCGAGCCTTTAGATGTCGGTAAGTGAGCGCGTCTATCAAGTCTTAACATTGATTTGCGTGCGGATGGACATTAACCTTTTTATGCTAATTCGGATTAAGTTGAGACATGTTTGTGGTTTACTGCGATTTAAGAAAAAAAAAATTTGTTTTACACTAAAGAAAGTATAAAGCTTGATTTTCTAAAACCACTCCGAAGGGAGTGCGATATTTTATTATTTAAGACTTTTCAAAACCACTCCGAAGGGAGTGCGATATTTTATTATTTAAGACTTTTCAAAACCACTCCGAGGGGAGTGCGATATTTTATTATTTAAGACCTTTCAAAACCACTCCGGCGGGGTGCGAGATTTTACTATTACTCGTATTATTATTATTATTATCATTATGTCACGAGTGGCATGCCCGATGGGGCCGGTAGCCGTATGTCACGAGTGGCATGCCCGGCGAAGGCTTGAAATATTATGTCGGGGCCAGCATGTCCGATGGGGCCAGGATAGACGTATGTTGGACCGGCATGCCCGAAGGGGCCATCATTTTACGTCGGGGCCAGCATGTCCGAAGGGGCCAGGATAGACGTATGTTGGACCGGCACACCCGAAGGGGATTATTATCATTATTATCATTATTATTACTATTATTATTATTATTATCATCATTATCATTATGCCGGAAGCGGCAATGGCCGAAGGGGCCATCACTATTATTGCGCCGGAAGCGGCCGTCCGAAGGGGCTATTTTTTTTAGTATGTCGGAGGCGACACACGGGTTAGGTTGCATCCTTTACTTAAGGAATGTGTGTTCATTTGTATTATTTACTTAAGGATTGTTCTAGGACCCCATGTATACACTTATATTTCCCGCCGAGGGCCGCAGGTAATGAGCTTGATTGTGATTTCTTTTTCTTCTAAATTAAGCTATGGTTATTATTTGTAATCGCTTTACATACTCAGACATATCCCGTACCGACCCTCCTTCTTCGGGGGCCGCGTTTTCATGCCACGTGTACACCCCGATGAAGAGAAGACTTTGCTAGAGTTGTTCCCGCGGGGTTGGCGAGCTCCATCTCGGGCCGGAGTATTGCCGAGTCAAGCACTTATGTCATGGTATTTGTACATCTTAGAGACTTTGGCAGACGTTGTCCCGTGGATAGAGTGTCGAGGAGCGCGAACCAATTATAGATGCCGAAAGAGTGTGTATTTTCGTATGTTGTCGCCGTTGGTATATTATGTGATTGATTGAAAGTTTTCATGACCCGGATAAAAACAAAGATGATCTCTAGGTCGAAATGCTTCATGTTTTTTTTCTAAAAATTTTTGAAATGATAGGTTTTAGTAACGTGAATGTTTAAGGGTTCGCTCGACTCTGAGGAGGGTCGGGTGCCCATCACACCCTAGTAAGGTCGGGGTGTGACAAATGCATAGCTCAAATGATACGGAATTTCCCAAAACATGGCTCAACCTTAACTTTCTCCGACAAACTTACTTCTTTAGCCTCAAATGCCTCTGGAATCTTAATTAGAATCATCAAACCTCCTTCTTGCCTCTGGAATCTTAATTAGAATCATCAAACCTCCTTCTATCTTAATTAGAATCATCAAACCTCCTTCTTCACCTTACAAGGGCTTCATGTCCATTTTAAGTTTACATTGGCATGTTCATAATGCGAGCAACACGAAGTTCCAAGTTGTAACAACTACTTATTTGCATATGATGACGCTCATGTTTGTGTTGGGGTGCATCTTATGTTGGAGGGGATTCTCACGGGGTAGATGTTTGTGTTCTTAACCATGATAGGTGGATATTCTTCCCTTTTGATCCCGATGATACTTTGTGTGACTTGGTCTTGACACAACATTGGAGGAATCCACTTCTTGATATCTCATATGTGCGGATTGATTCATGATAATTATTGATGAGTGGTTACACCACAAGTTTATCCGTCCTTGGAGTGAGAATATGATTGTTGCCTTTTGTGCTAACCCTCATGCTTTGAGGACCATGTTTTCGTATGTCTTCCCTTGGATTTTGCTAGGTTCCGATTCGAGGACGAATCCTTTTGAAGAAGGGGAGGATGATATGATCCTAGGAAGCTCATGGACGATTATGAAGGCTAAAACCCGTGTTAGAGCTTTGGATGTGCATTTCCATACCACACACCCTTAGAAGAGGAAGATGGGGCCTTTGGAGGCCATTGAAGAGCAAGCCACAAGGGTGTGGATGATTGCTTAGGAGAGACATGGAGATGAAGGTCCATTGATATAAGCCACACAAAGTGGTTAGAAGTGCAAACATGGCTAGAAGTGCAATTTGTGGCTAAGGAGTGCAATTCATGGCTAGGAATATAATTCGTGGCTAGGAGTGCAAATACGAGGCTAGGATTGCAATTCAAGAAAGAAGAGCCGGTGTGGGTTAATTTGTACAAAGTACCACTTTAGGGCCTTTGTTGTAATAGGCTTAGTATAAATAGACTACTTAGCACTAAAAAAATTACTATAGGAAGTGCCGGGGAGTTGCTAAAACAAAAGGAACACAAATCTATGTTCTATACCAAGTTGTGGATAAAAGAAATTCCTTTTAAAATCTCATTATTTTTATATATTCTGGCTTTGGAACTACAAGTTACCTGTGGATGAGGTGGTTAACAAGATGAGAATATCTATAGTATCGAGGTGCAGGTGTTGTGTTCAACCTCAAGAAGAAACTATTTCACACCTTTTTCTTACTGGTTCATTTGTTGCATCAGTCTGGCAATACTTCACGAGTGTTGCAGGTATACTTGGTCCATTTGTACAAAAACATCAAGTTGTAATATAATGGTGGAATGCTGAGTGCCCTCCTAACTCCTAAGCTCAAGCTCTTATTTTCGGGCAATTATCGAAGAGAAGGAACACCTCTATACACGGTGGCAATATGACAAGGAAGAAAGTGAATCATGAAATCAATCACAATATGTATCAACTAGAAAGAGTAAAGTATCTGTGGCTAAAGAATTTACCATTAAATTGGCCACAACTGATTCAATTCCTTGAAGGTTACAGGCCACAAGTAAAATGTAAGATAGTACAGTGGAGTTGACTTCCTATAAGATGGTTCAAATGCAATACAGATGGGGCTTCCAGAGGCAACTCTGGCTTATGTTTTGCTGCCTTTTTTGTTAGAAATAGTGGAGGAGACCTGGTGTATGCAACTGCAAGAAGGTTGACAGTTAAACAAACATACGTGCTGAAGTTAGGGCCATACAAGATGGCACTGAATATTGTATGAACAACCAAATAAAACATCTGATAATTGAAACAGATTCCCTAAAAATGAGAAATATTATGGAGGGAATATAGGAGATACTTTGGAAGATCAGTATGGAGGTTAATAGAATCAAATTTTGGAGGGAAAAAGGTCAAGTGCAATTTGTCCATATCTTGAGAGCAATGCACTGGCAGATTTTTTAGCTAACCTAGTTTCTAATTTTGCAGGTACCATACAGTTCAAAACATTCCAGGACATGCCATCAGAAGCAAGGAAGATTTTGAACACTGACAAAGCACAGATTCCTAACCTGAGATTCAAATCCTTCAAGAGGAGGGAACCAGACTGAAGAACAGGATTCTAAAACTTATCACATTAATTCTAATGTCTTACTTTAGACATTAGATTAATGTTCATCAACATTCAGATGTCTTCATTGTAATTCTATAGGACAACAAACTAATAAATCCCTTAAAATCTTAGCAGATTTCTAGCCATATAACTGGATAACTATCTAATTATTTCCTATCCAATGTGTGGTACTAACAGTAATGTCAGGAAACAAGGTATTGGAAGGACATCAATAGACAGTTAAGTTCAATTTTACAAGAAACAGGTTATCAAAATCACAGGATACAAACTAGAGTTATGTCAGGAAACTAAAGGATCAGATACAGGTTACAAGTGTTGATTTTCAGGAAACTAAAGTCTCAGAAGCAGCTGAAAGCTGCAACATCTTTCTGCTTGAAGAATTTTCAAGGGTTTTTTATTTAGCACCTAAGAGAGCTTGGAGGTGATTGATGATGGAATCTAACCAAAGCAAGATGAGTTTGTTTTGCAGAAATCTTCTCATTTAGAGATTAAGTTTCGTTTATACATAGTCTGTTGGAGACATGTTGTCATTCAATAGACTTAGGCTTTAGCTTTCTTTTTAGATTTTAGCTTGTTTTGGTTTTGGTTTTTTAACATTTTTCTGCTTTTCAGTACTATGATTTAGACAATTTTTATTTATATAATACCACAAGCATGATGCTATGCGGGTTTGCTTTAAAAAAAGTTGAGCTTGTTAACAATTCATCCCATTATTCTTTGTGACGTAATGATTCAATAAAATCTACAACCATTTACATGATCAAAAACAAGAGATTCTATGTAAAGAAAGAATGCAGAACAAATATTAGTTACCTCAAAAATGTTCCACAGAAGACAGAGACCACACGAGTGTTCAAATGTCATGATTTGGTGTCTATTCGTTATTTTAGAGATTTTAACTCCAGCAAAATTGGTTAACCACTACAAACAAAAGAAAAAAGATTAACTCTATATGATGGTAATATGATCCTAACTTATTGATGTCCCTGAACCAAAAATATCCCCTTTGTGTAAGTAGTACTCCCTCCGTTTCAATTTGTTTGTATGGTTTTGACTTGACACTAAATTTAATAAAGTAAAAAAGACTTTTGAATCTTGTAGTATTAAACTAAAGATATGTGAAATGTACCAAAATGTCTTTTTGAAACGGACTTAAAAGGGAGCAAAGCTAGCTCTAGGGGTAGTTTGTCTTCACCCCATTTCATCGACATAGTCAGAAGGAATATTGTAGACACACAAATGAAGACGAATGCGTAAGTCAAACAAATTAAAACCGAGGGAGTAAGCTTAGCAGAAATTGCTAACATGGAGACCAACGTTGAGTTCGTGAATTTGAACCAATTTGAACTTTGAGTTTTGAGAACAAACGTTGCACTTGAGTAGTGTACGAGTCAGCTTGTAGCACACCTCGATTACACGAGCTACCTACTACCTCACCATCACCATAAAAAATTAGGTTGTGGACAAAAACCTCCTATCATTTTGAGAACATGAGCCACAAGTGCAAAAATAGGGGTTTGGGAGGTTGGCATTAGTTATAGGGAGAGAGGAAAAAAAGAGAAATCTGAATCTGAGTATGAAGATGAGTATATTTAAGCTTCCCTTTGTCGTTTTAGACCTGGGGGTACGGGACAGTACCTGGAAGTACCAAAATTACCCAACTGCATAACACCAATATCTAGAACTTGAAACAGAAGAATTTTCAGATCAAACAAATTAGAGGGAAAGATAGAATTACTGAAAAGACTGGGGATTTAGAATAAATTTTGCTTCCTGCCTATGAAGCTGAAAATAAACAACATACTTCTTGCATACAAACTCTAACACGGTAAGCAAAAAGTAGAAGAGGCTAAGACACAGAAAGCGGTATTGGCTTCACAGCACTTCTAATTCGCCGGTATGCAGTCCTAACTCTCTCCTTCAGACCTTCATTTTCACATTCAACGTCACCAGTTTGTTTGTTAAGATGAGCCACACTCCCATCAACATTGATTACCAGCTTACCATCTTCCCCAAATTTCACGTCACCAAACAGAGAAATCAGGAGTGCATGGACTATTTTCTCAGCTTTCTTTGCATCTTCCTGCTCGTTAATGGAAGTTTCCGACTCAATTGATACTTTAGGCATCTCCCTGCCAGCATTCAGAACCAATGCCACAATGGAGTCAGATACCATGTCACTAATTGGATCTGCTGGCCAATGAAGGGAGAGATGATTCTCTGACTCCTGCTTCACCGTCACTCGCTCATGCACCCGTAAGGTTGGGACACCAGATTCCTCATCTGTTGAGGACTCCACACTTTCATAGATCTGCTTAAGCCTGTGTTGTATAACAGCAAAAGCGCCTGAATATGGGATAGTAATTCTCTGTGTGATATTTGCAGTGGATAGCTGAGAAAAGACATGGAGATCATCAGGTGCCATGATCTGGTAAGTGAAACCTTTCTTCACAAGTAAACCACTGACAATTTCGCCCACTTCCGGGGTTTTTTCAGCCAGCTTTCCAATAGTTTTCGCCATTTTCTCAGAGTTGAAGTACATTTCAACTGACTGACAGTTCTTGGGAGTAATAATTTTAGTATTCCCATCGGCAAAGAGGGAGGTAAGTTTCTGCTTGAGCCTTCCCATCTCATTAGCCTCTCCATGGACTAGAATTATGTTGGGAGGCATAAGTTCTTTCAAGAAAGTACTTGTCTGAGCATAATCCGCATGAGCTGAGAATGATATATAATGCACCTGCATATTAAGTGGAGCAGACAAGCCATTTGTGAGGGTGACCTCCTTCGGCTCATTGATGATAGTCTTCGCCAAGGTCCCTTCCACTACATACCCAGGTATAACACAAGCATTTTTCTTGTCAGAGCACCATTTATCGAACAGTTGCCTTGACAAACCACTTTGAAGACTACCTGGACTTGCCATCACCACACATGGCTTGTTGTCTATAAAATCTTCAATACTGTTCAGGGAAGATATATGCTTGAAATTAAAGGGATTAGAACTGTCAAATTGATTGCGGATCCTCTCATTCATGGCATTGATGTATGTCTGATATACAGCCATGCACCTTCTTGCAAGTGGAGAAGCATAATATATGGGGAAATTAGCTAGTTCAGGATGGTTAGACCAATACTCATCCAGGATAAGGAGAAGTTCCTGTGCACGTCCCAAGGCGAAAGCAGGAATCAGCACCCGACCCCCTTGCATGAGTGTTGAATGTATCACATCCGTGAAAAGCTTCTCTCTTATCTGACGTGGCATATGGAGTTGAACACCATAAGTTGATTCTATAATGCAAATATCTGGAGAAAATTGTGGGGTCTCAGCCGCGCGGAGATGCCTGTCTTCTTCACGGGAGTAGTCTCCCGTATAGAGAACTCGAACACCAGCAATATCAACCATAAACATGGCAGCACCAAGTACATGACCAGCAGTATAACACCAAAAGCGAATACCATTTACTTCCATAGTCTGATGGAAGTCGATAACCTACAAAACAAGTTTTCACATGTCAAAATAAGCCTAACGAAATATGTTGCCTAATTTGAAAAATGATAAGTAATAATTCATTGATATGGTGGGAAAAATTCCAGAATACAAGTGGTATACAAAAAGTGAACCTACACGGAAACATGGTTCCCCACAAAATAAAAATAAAATATTAGTCTAATAAAATTGGGCTAACCAAAACTCAAAGCATGTACACATTAGACCAGTTCCAGAAATAGTTGCATGGTTTATAACATGAACGCCCTTTTTTAGTTTTTTCTCTCATAGATTGTCACGACCCAGCTCCGTGGGCCGCGACTGATGTCCTACTTGGACACCCCAAACAGACGTACAGACTAACTCGTTATATTTTTATCTAACTCAACTTTCATATTAATCATTTCAAACAGATTAGAAGCAAATGTTATCTTAAGCGGTCTCACGTGCAACAATATCACATCATAGTCAGAAAGGACGGCGGAATACACATCGCCGAATATATATATATATATATATATATATATCAGATATTTAGGCCGATCCAGCCGGGCGGAATATACATCGCCAGATACATACACGTGTACAGACAATTAGGCCGTCTTGGCCATAATAGCAAACGAGACCGCTGTAAGACACAGATTATAAACAAACGAACACACACATGACCCATTACCCACGTATATGACTACAGGCCTCTACAAATCAAAACGAAATCATATGGCGAGACAGGGCCCCGCCGTACCCAAATAATCAAATATACAGAAGTGTATACATCACAGAAGATATGTACCAATATATGGGCTCCGGATCAAAGGAGCACTCGTAATAACAGTAATGTACGGCCTACAATCGGCGTATCACGAACCGTACCGCGGCATGAAACGCACCCCGAAGAGCGGGTCGCACGAAAGATGTACTGAGTATGTAAAGCATGAAATACAGAAATCCAAACCATAACTTAAATGAAGGTACAGAGAGAGAATACCGGATCAACATATACCGAACCTGTACTGAAGACATATGTACATAATGCAAACAGAGATCATGCATAAGGCTTAGGAACGTGGTCACCACTCCGACGCTGGTGCCACACACAAAGATACTCTAGAGGTTTCAAATCTCCGTACACCCCGAACACAACATATCATATCATCAAACATATCATAAGCCATATCACAAAGATAACTCCATAAACGGAACCCGCCCTATGGCGGAGGTCTCGGAATCGTAACACAAAGATACGCCGAATTATCAAAGTGCGCACGATCACAAACCGGCCCGGGAACCGGCGAACGATGTCATAGTAATAGGCAAGAGCAGAGTAGTGTGGAAACCATGTGCATATACACCATTAAATCTCAACATTCGACAAATAAATACACATATATCTGTTGAGATCAGAAGGTTCAAAATAGTATCGAGTCTGTCAGAATTAGTATACAAAAGATACGAGCCTTTAAATTTACAAAACTTTCGAAAAATACTTTATAAACCATTTTCTGAAAATTTAGTGTCGTTCACATTTAGGAGCTTTCAAATAACTTATGGAGTAAATCAAACGGAGCCTTAAATTCATAGACAAAAGTCCCTTCTTTATATCAAACCAAGGGGGATTAAGTAAGACAAACGAAAGAAGTCTCGGGACTAGTGGGCCCACCTCGGGTCAAGTCGAGGTGGCGGACATAAATTACGAACATTAGACTCTATGGAGTCATCCATGTAAGTTTCAAAACGATCCGTCACATTTGTGCAAAATGTGGATGTTCGAATAGTTTTCCAACAAAACATAAGAATTATAATTCAATTACATCAATGAATAGTACCTAAAATCGTACTCGATTTCAATGAATGCAATTACCCCCTAGGCTCAAATCTCAACCTAGTATGTCTAGGACATGCCAAAAGAAGAAAAGGGATAGCTTTACATACCTTACTTGCGTCCTACGCTCGCTCAAACTCGACTCCCATTTTCTCCAGAATCTACAATTGGTCATAGTTACCAAATGTAAGTTACAAGCTTTTAAGAATTCAAACTTAAGTCCA
>NW_026716865.1:0-16422 GCF_029784015.1 Lycium ferocissimum | reverse complement strand
TTCAACAACAACAATCCAATACCAACATGCAAAATTTTATACATTCAATTCATCATAAAACACATGAAAATGATCAACTCTTACCTTGGATACTTGACCCTTCAACTTGTCCTTAACTTGTACCTTGACTTCTAACACTTGTTTTTGCTATCTCAATGGATGCCCCACGTTATCATACACCTTCCTAAGAATTTGAATTGCTTGAGAAACTTAGTTTTTTTTTTTTTTCAATTGAGTGTTTCATTCTCGGCCAGCATGGCCGAGACTCTCCCTCTCTATCTCTTAATTTCTTTTGGCTTGTAAAGATGAAATGACTTAGTAGTTGAAGTGTGAATCAGCCCTTTAGTATATATATGTAACATGGGTTGACATGTGTCCCACCCAAGTTCTTAGCCAATAAAAGTTGGCCAAATCACAAGTGGGACCCACACGGCCACTTAGGCTCACTAATGATGTAATTAAGTTCTTAATCTCACTTAGTCATTGTCACACCCCAAATTCCGATAGGGTGTGATGGGCACCCGACCCTTACTTAGGGCCGAGCGAACCCTTCGACTGTCATAGTACTCGTAGTCACAATGGGCCTCTAACCGGCCATAAATGCGTAATGAATTTTTTTTTTTGAAAGAAAACAACATACGATATATCTTTCACATCAACATAACTTGCGACCGTACAAAATCTGTAATATCATGCATAACAATACGACGCTTATAGAGCCGCTCACAACGGACATCTTATATACATGACTCACCCCGCAAAGTCTCTAACATAGTCGATACCATAGCTCACGTGTACACTAACTCGGCAAAGACTGAGAAGATGGAGCTCGTCAATCTTCGCCGAACACCTTCGCTAATGTCCTCAACTCACTCGGGTGTGCCGCGCGGTACGAACGCGTACTCGAAGAAGAGGGGTCGACGAGCAATGTACTGAGTATGTAAGGCGTGAATAGTAACATGGTAGGAAATGATCATATGAATATCAACTGTATGGGAATATAAAACATATCGTAAGATCAAGAGGTAACCTGTACATAGGAATGCCTCTGGAGGCGGATACCATACACGCTTGTTTTTCCTTTTTAGAAAAATAGAGTATTTCTTTTCATAGACATGGAAAATGTTATTATGTCATATCATGTTATATCATAGCATAGCATATCCTATCATAGCATAGCGTATCGTGTCATAGCATAGCGTATCATGTCATTGCATAGGGTATCATGTCATAGCATAGTGTATCATGTCATAGCATAGTGTATCATGTCTTAGCATAGTGTATCATGTCATAGCATAGTGTATCATGTCATAGCATAGCACCGAACAACGTCGGCTCGCCCACATAGCGCCGAAATGCGTCGGCTCGCCCATATATCCCGCGTCCGGGCATCTCGCGTCCGGATGATAACGCCACCGACCGTGGCAACGAAACATAGTTCCCTTCCCATTTTCCATGTATCCCTTCCCCCACCCCATGTACATATACATATTTCATATACATACGTCTCATTTTAAAGGAACGATAATTAATAGGCGGAACTATCAACGGAAAATAATATTAAAAGAAGACGTGAAATGAAATCATGAACATTATAAACGTTAGTTCATATGCTTGAAATCTTTAGAAAATAGTATCATAACCAAGGAATAAATTTAAAAACCAAGAACTAGTTTAACACTTCCATATTAGCGTTGGGATCTTAACGTAGGGCTCTTAGTCATGGAATCATTCTCATCATACTTATCATAGACATATACTCCTCTGTACATCATCGTTATTATTATCATCATAGAAATATTCTCATTAGAGTAGTCACAACACTTATCGTTTGATAACGGAACGATAGAGAAAATCCGGGAACAGTGGGCCCACCTCTAGTCAAATGAGGTGGCGTACGTAATTTACACATGTTACGTTCTAAGATGTCATTTATGAGAGTTTTGAAGTAGTCGGGTCCTATTTATGCGAGTTGTGGATACTTAGAAAGTTTTCCAACATTTTATGCAACATATTAATTCAATTCTATTGAATGGAAAAGGGTTATTTTCAATCTTGGATTTCTAGGGAAGGAATTGTCCCCGAGGCCCGTGTCCAAACCTATTATGCCTAGGACATGCCAAGAAAGAAAGAGGGAAACCTTACATACCTTTTTCGCTCCTTGTGCTACTCCAAATTCAAGTTGCAAATCCGCCAAAATCTACAATTTGGTCATGTTTACCAAACATTGATTAGGGCATCTAGAAGTGGAAATTTAAAGTAATCATTTGTACGCAAAATTTCGGCGCACTTCCCCTATAATTACATCATCTCCAAAACTCAATCTTGGCCAATCTTAATCAACAACAATCCGGGAATTCAACCCGGCCAAACTACCAATCATAATAACAACCATACTAACAATTTCCATATTCAATCCAAGATACTTTCTACTACTTCAATCAACATACTACTTTCTTCAAGACTTTCCGATTTCCAATAAAAACAATAATGCGTTTCTTTCTTTCAAATTCTCATGCTACGTCAACAATTCCATACATTACCACATTAGCTTCATAAATATGAGAAGACATACTAGAATTATATTAACTTTCAAAACAGCCCACACGGTTTCAATCTTCAACTTGGATCATTAAACTTCATTTTACACCATAAAAATCCATAACAACGACAACCAAATTACTAGGTAACATTAGCTCATTTCTAGCATACCAAACAGCCCTAGTCTCGGCCAAACACCAACATACACAATCTCATGAATTTTATTCATTTTCTACACATTACAACTACACACAAACATGTTAAGTTCATTAACTCACCACCCTTACACTACACCACACATGCACACGGCCCAAACATACCCACACGGCCACAACTTCAACTTCCATATTTCCATAATTTTCATTCATTTCCATGCTCCACAACACATACAAATCATCTAAAACATATGAAAAATAAGATTAAACCATACCTCTTTCAATTGACTCTTCAAGTTGGCTAGAGTTTGTTTTGAACTAATCCTTGTTCCTACTACTCCAACAACCCCTCCATGTTGTTAAGCATCTTCTAAGGAGTTGAAAGACTTGAAGCAAATATTTTTTTCTTCAATTTTTCTCTTGGTTGGTTCGGTAGAGGGAGCAAAATGTATGGCTCTCTCTTTTTTCTTTCTCAAGATTTCTTTGAAGCTTCTTGTTTTGGAAGATGAAAAATATGGCTCCTTATCATCTTAATATACACACAATATACATCCATGTGGCCATGGCCCACACCTTAGGTGGCCGGCCACATGGCAATTTTTGTGTCATGAAATGCCAACTTTTAAAAACTCATTTTTGACCCCAAATTTTTCATAAGTTGTCTAGTCTTCCATAATCCAATGTTAATCCCAAACTCCATAGTATCTCATGCCAATGAAATCATAACAATTCGTGCTTTGAATTAAACTGTGGTTAAAATCTTTACTTCATATCCCGGAATCCTCTTGTCCTTAACTTCCCACAACTAGTCCGGAATGTCCCGACGTACAAAAGTGCGGGATATAACAGTCATCCAATCTTGGTCAATTAATCCTTATTCTCCAATATTGTTCTTATACCAAACGAAATTCATAGGCTATTTGATGCATCGAAACAAAATCGGGAGATGAAAACCCTTACCGGGAACCCTAAAACTGCTTTGTCTTTAACTTGTCGCACTTAGCTTTATAATGTCCCTATGTAAAGATACGGGACATAACATAAACCCTTTTGAGTCTTAGTGTGAGGTCGCCGATTAATTTTCGGCTAAGACGTTGGCAAGCCTGAATAGACCGTTGTTTCTCGAAGGCTAGGAGTGCCGCTAGGAGCCAAGGTTAGGTATTCCCGTCCCCAAGACCACATAGAAAGAAAGGGTAGACACATTAGGACATTAGAGAAACAAGTTAATAAGGATTAAGAAAGATAAACGGAAGACCACTATCCTAATTGTGGTCACTGTAGCCCATCGTAGCTTCGTAACTCTTACAATACAAGAACAAGTAGGATAAAACATAACAGAGATAGTAGACGTACCCATATAGGATAGTATCCCCAAAATACAAACTCTTTTCTGAGAAAGAAAAAGTTTATGAAAACCCTCCGTTCTTTTGAAAGATTAAGATTTTACAACAGTTTCAAATGGCAATTCTATTTTCAAAAACGAGATCTATTATTTTATAAAAGATTTTTTGAAAAAGAAATATCATTTCAAAATTCCTTAAAGAACCCTAGAGTTCTTGACGCCTATAATAAAGGAGATAATAGGAATATTACTTTAGAAGAAGTATTAATTTCTATACAAGCAGCTGAACGCTTATTAGAAGCCAGTGAAGAAATTCTGTCTTTTGTTGAAGAAAGTATTAAGTGGTGTCAAAACCAACTTGATAACATAACTGCTCAGTATTAATCATGAGTCTTGATAATATGAATGTTTTAAATAATGTTAACATGTCAACAGAAGCTACAAAGATAGCTAAAGTTGAAAATGATTTGCAAAATTGGAATATTCCAAGAGAACCATTCCGACAAATTTACAAAACAGGAAAGTTTGATTTTATAACAAACTATAATATCAAAACTTGTGAATCCACAGTTGCTATCAATAGTTCAGCAGAAACTATTAAATTATTATCTATCCAAGATATAAATAGATATAAGAAAAATTATAATTTTCTTCACATAGGACTTGTCCAAGTTGCTGTCAAACCTCTTTACAGATTAGGTTTAGACACGCCTTTATGTCTCTTACTAAGAGATGATAGGTTATTAAACTTTGATGATTCTTTATTAGGAGTTTTACAAAGTAACCTAGCTCATGGCCCGGTTTACTTTAATTGTTATCCAAATTATTCGGTTGACATTAATGACCAAAATATATTGGATACGTTAACTCTTAATATTAAAACAAGAAACATGAATAGCAAAGTTAATACAAAAGAAATAGGCTGTCATATATAGAGACTATATTACAGACTAATGAAAACAACTTTAGCTCCAAAAGCTAAGATAATGAGTCCAAAGGGAGTTACTATGCCGATGGAATCAAACCAAGAACATAGTAGTACTTTTGTACCAAGGATGGTAAAATGGAATGAAATTTTATCAAAAGATGAATGACACTTTGATGCCATAACTCAACCAGAAGCTGAACCTGAAAGTTCTGCTATTGAACAAGTTATTCAATATCCGGATGGATCTATTGATTTAAAATTCCTTAGATCTACATCAGTTAATGAATCATCTTCTGGCAGTCGGATGTCGTATTCACGACCTTCGTCGAGTCAAAGAAAGTCTTCAAGACCTTCTTCTTTTAAACCCCCGGAGGAAGTAGGCGAAAGTCACGATAATTTCGAAGATGAAATTAATAGAAGACTTAAAGGAGTAGATTTTACGAAAACTATCCCTAAAGTTTATTATCATTCACAACAATCTGAAGTTAATTCAGGAAGCCCAACCGCTAGTGATATGGATTTACAAAAGGAAGTAAAAGGAGATTCCCTAGGAATGATTAGAGCCAACAACTTTAAACCAGATCTTTTAGCCTTAGACAAAGAAATGAAAAGTCCAAGGAACAGAAAGAAATTAGATTGGTACATAGATACCTATAGCTTTGAAGCTAGAATAGATTTTAAAGCTAATTGGATTAGTGACATAACTAGGTGTAAGAGTAATATAAAATTCTTCAAATGGTTTGAATTAACAAGGCAAATTCCAAACCAAAAGGAATCTTTGTCCATGTTAGTCAACAAATGGCACACAAAGGCCAAAGGGATAGTCGAATCAACTATTCCACCATTAGAAGACATCTTTATTCCGTAGGAAAAGAAATAATTACCGCAACCCTTTTAAAAGGGAAGGAACCAATATTGATAGTGATCCTAAAACTAAGGACATTAACAAATTGATTCAAAGAAAGTAATTATACAAACCAGTTATTACATGTAGTATCAAATCAATTAGTAAGAGATACTAATAAACAATTAGCTCCTTCAAAAACTACAACTAGTACTAATTTGGAGAAACATCCAATTTTTAAACTCCCAGAATTTTCTAAAGAAAAATTCCCACAATTACCTGATAAGTTTAATCTTGAAGAAGATTTTCTGGATAAGATTAATAAACAGTTAAAAATATCTGAAGCAAAGACTTCGAAGAAAACTGGTACTAGTGAAGTTAAAACTTTAAGTACTAATGACAAAGAAATTCATAAGTTAACCATTAACCCAAGATATTCTACGAAAAGAATTATTACAAAAGACCCTCCTTCCCGTATGTCCAATTTGAGGAAGATCGCCGCACTAGTACATCACATAGTGGAAACGATATATCTGAATGGAACATAGATGGATTAGCAGAAAGCCAAATCTATAAAACATTACACGAAATGGGTATGGCTATTACAGCTTACAAAATTAAGCATGCTAGAGATAGATATGCTGCTTCTTTAATTATTTCTAGTTTCACAGGAATGTTAAAAAATTGGTGGGATAATTATCTCTCTGAAGATAATAGAGCCCAAATTTTAGGAGCCATAACCATAGGTTCTGAATTAAAAATGGAAGGAAATAACCAAGTAGTCGTTGAGAAAGCAATGGAAGATGCTTCAAAGAACACTAATTTACAATATTGCTAAACACTTCATTAGAGAACCAAAACTTTTCCAAGATAGAAGTTTAGAATTATTAAACAATCTTAAATGCCCCAAATTAGATGATTTTAGGCGGTATAAAGATATGTTCTTAGAGAAAGTTATGATAAGAGAAGATTGTGGTAATGATTTCTGGAAAGAAAGATTTATTAGCGGTCTACCTTCATTATTCGCCGAAAAGGTTAGAACCAAAATCAAGGATAGGTTCAATGGAAGAATCCCATATGAAAATCTTACCTATGGAGATATAATTAGTTATATTAATGTAACGGGATTAGATCTATGCACAGATTTAAAACTAAAACATTTCTTGAAAAAAGATCAACAACAGTCTCGAAAGGATTTAGGAAGCTTTTGTCAAGACTTTGGTTTTGAGAAAATCTCCGCTCCATCCAAAAAATCGAGTAAAATAGCAAAGAAATCTACTACTTCAAAACCTCATTATAGGAAAAAGAAGAATGTAGATAATTCTTATAAAAAGAAAAGGTTTAAAAGATCCCCAAAAAAGATTTCCGGAGATACATGCGGACATGTGGCAAAACAAAGCCACATCTAATGAGTGTCGAGTCAATAATAGAAAGAAGAAGAAGATAAATCTTCTCGAAGTTGATGATAAAATAAAAAATGAACTCTACACTATTTTAGAAGATAATGACAACACTTCATCTTCTTCCAGTGAAATTAGTGACATCGAAATTGAATCAGACTACAGTTCCAACACTTCTGAATCTGAAGATTGTAACTGTACAGGAGCTATATGCACCTGCAGCCAGAATTCAATCAACGTTGTTACTAAGGAATCAAAAGAATTTCTTCTTGACCTTGTCACTCATATCACTGATGAAGAGGCCATAAAGAAATATCTAATTGAGTTAAAAAATATTATCATTAATCAATCCAAGGAAAAACCTTCGATTGAACCCTTTAATATGAAAAATGTTATGAATAGGTTTTCTTCCAAGGATGAGAAACCTACTATCCAAGATTTACAATATGAATTAATCTCGGTAAAAAGGAGATTAAAAATGTTAAATCAAGGCTTAATAAAGTCGAAATGGACTATCTAACTGATCAGGTATTATCTCAGACAAGAAAAGAAACTCTTGCAGAAGATAGTGAAGATAATCATTCCAACAATAATGATTCTGTAGATCATCAAGAAAATGATGAAATTATAGAAACATCTAATAATAACAATACAGGCAGAACTGTAGCAATAGTCAAATCACAAAGCTGGCATGTTCCTATTACTTTGAAAGTAGGAAACATAACGCTTAATAAGTTGGCTTTAATAGATTCAGGAGCAGATAAAAACTGCATCATGGAAGGATTAATACCTACTAAATATTTGGAAAAAAGTACTTCTAAGTTATACTCCGCCACCGAGAAAAACTAAAAATAGATTACAAATTATCTAAAGCCCACATTTGTAATGATGGAATTTGTTTTATCAATAATTTTGTGGTTACCCGAGATATAAATGAACAAGTTATTTTGGGAACCCCATTTATAACTCAGATAAAACCTTATTATGCCGGATTAGATGCAATCTATACCACCGTATTAGGAAAGGAAATTAGATTTCCTTATTTATCTACCATTTCTCAAGATGAAAGTGATTTTGTTAAATCAAAAACCATTTTCAAAATATGTTTATTGTCTAATCGATTTCATACTTAAAAGATGAAATTAAGATTAAAAAGATTGAACAAACGTTAAAAACCCCTATGTGATAGAAAGGAAAATAGCAAGTTTTCAAGAAAAACTTGAACATGAAGTTTGTTCATAATTACCAAATGCTTTTTGGGAAAGAAAGCGACACATTGTTGAGCTACCATATATCGATGGATTCAATGAACAGGCCATCCCTACAAAGGCAAGGCCTATCCAAATGAACCACGAGTTAATGGAAACCTGTAAAAATGAAATCAATGATCTTTTGCAAAAAAAGATAATAAGACCTTCTAGATCCCCTTGGAGTTGCTCAGCATTTTATGTAAATAAAAATGCAGAAAAAGAAAGAGGATCTCCCAGGTTAGTTATTAACTATAAACCTTTAAACAAAGTATTACAATGGATTAGATACTCGATACCTAATAAAAGAGATTTATTAAAAAGAACTTACAAAGCAAATGTCTATAGTAAGTTTGATATGAAATCAGGATTTTGGCAAATACAAGTTGCTAAAAAAGATAAATACAAAACTGCATTCAATGTCCCTTTTGGATAATATGAATGGAATGTTATGCCTTTTGGGTTAAAAAACGCCCTTCGAATTCCAGAATATTATGAATAATATTTTTAATCCTTATAGCAATATGTCTATAGTCTATATAGATGATGTATTAATATTCTCTGAGGACATTGATTCTCATTTCAAACACTTAAATACTTTCTTAAAGATTGTTAAACATCATGGTTTAGTAGTAAGTGCTAAAAAGATTAAATTGTTTCAAACAACAATTAGATTTTTAGGACACGACTTATACCAAGGTACTTATAAACCCATTTGTAGAGCCATAGAGTTCTCTTCTAAATTTTCCTGACAAAACCCAGTTACAGAGGTTTTTAGGAAGTCTTAATTATGTTGCAGACTTTATCCCTAATATTAGAAAAATCTGTGAACCTCTTTACAAGCGTCTTAGGAAAAGCCCAGTCCCATGGAGTCTAGAACAAACAGAAACAGTTAAGAAAATCAAGATTGTTGTAAAAAAACTTCCATGTCTAGGTATTCCAAACCCAAATGCTTTCATGATAGTAGAAACCGATGCTTCTAACGAAGGATACGGTGGAATCCTTAAACAAAGAATCTCCCCAGAGTCTATAGAACAACTAGTTCGTTTCACATCAGGGATCTGGAATCCTGCACAAAAGAATTATAGTACTGTTAAAAAAGAGATTTTATCTATAGTACTATGTATTACAAAATTCCAAGATGACTTGATAAATAAGAATTTTTTATTGAGAGTTGATTGCAAATCAGCAAAAGAGATTTTACAAAAAGATGTTAAAAATCTTGTTTCTAAACAAATTTTTGCCAGATGGCAAGCTTTACTATCAAGTTTTGATTTTGAAATTGAATTTATAAAAGGTGATTTAAACTCTTTACCAGATTTTCTTACAAGGGAATTTTTACAGGGTAACCATGAGGCCAGGAGCCCCAACCTCCCCTTTCCAGAAAAAACCCGATAAAAAGCCCAATGATAATAGGTATTCAGCCTTAGCTGAATTCCCGAAGTTAACTAGGCCCACATTTCCAATCCAAAATAAAAAATTAACCATTCTCGGTTCTATTCCCCAAACGGAACCATCATCACCATTTCAAAGGATGCAACCTTCTACCAACAACAAAAAGGGAAAAATCCAAACTAGTGATTGTTACGAAATGAAGACCCCGAGTCTTTTGCTCGAGCAACTTGATCCCAACACTCCCTCAAAGAAAGAAGAAAAACAGGCAACTCCTGAAGAGTTCAAGATCATTAACAAAGCAATGCTCCCTGTGATAGCATTAGACAAACATTATGAAAACTGGAAGGTTGAGGATCTACTCAGACCTTGCTATACTAATTTTGACTACATTGAAACCAACGATCCTATCAAGACTAGGAGATATTGTGAATTCATCCTGATAGGATACAGGATCAATAACGATTGAACATACGATGAATAACAAATACGGCCAAGATGGTATTTCATACTCCAAGGTCACCATAAACAAGGTTATCGACTTTTGATTGGAAAGTTGATCACCTACATACTCCAATCGTATTGTCAAAACAACATAGGCCACAGACCTATAACTACTATGATTATGAATGGGCATGGTACAACTTTTTGTATGTTCGACCCATTTCCATACATGGTTCGTAAAATATAGCGAACAAATGTCCAAATCAATAATCCCAAGGTGGTTCTACGGTGGTGGGTAAGATTTGGGGGCAATGAGCTAACAATGCCCAAAAGTTTCCAAATTCATTACGAAAGGTTCCAAAAAGAACAAGAGATTTCCACCTTACCCGATCATATTAAGTTATGCCGGTATTACATAAGAAAAAGGATTTCTTATATCATCGGTTGTCTTTTGACACAAATTTGAAATAACCGGATTAAGTATTTAGTCAAAACCATTAAAATCAAAGGATGGACACCGAATCTAAGAATTTAAAAATCAAGAATCCAAAGCCATCCAAAGAAGAACAGATCAACCGAATCCAAGGCGGAATTAAAAAAGAAGCTCTTAGAAGCTTTAAGTAATATTGATGATACGGACCCCAAATAGATGTCCAAGAACTACGGATACAACATCTTCATCGGCAGAAAGATAATGGCGACATGATGGACCCACAAGGAATGGCCCAAGCATATCTCCATTACCAAGAATTAGGTTAAGAAAATTTGCCCTTTCAAAAGAAAGAGGTAAAAGCAAATGGCCAACAACTTTTCAAAAGAAGCCGTCCAACTTTTCAAAAAGAAAAGCAGAAGGCATCTTTACAAAAGTAGCCGTTTTACAAAAAGAGAAGTAGCCGACAAACTTTTACAAAAAAAATTCAACTTTTCAAAAGCAAAAGCAGAAGGCATCTTTAAAGATAGCCGTCCACTTGTAATCATCCAAGAGATGTTAATTATTTTCGAGGTCTATATAAGACTCTCAAATTGTAACTAGACGGGCATTCGAAATTCACCCCCGACTTCGAAATAGCCTTTTCCCTTCCCTCTCTGTAAATTTCCATGTGTGCTTTCAATGTTTGAATAAAAAGTCTTCAACTTTTGTAAGTACTTTCCTTTAAATTCCGCAATTATTTTACTTATTATTTTAGCCGTAAAAAGATCATTAAAATGGTATCGAGGAAAGAAGGCAATGAAAGAGTTAAGGGAAGATGAGAAGAGGGCGAACCGTTTATAGTCTAAGCAAATCCAGTAATCGGACCCTAAGGGAAGAATAACGGTTCTAAGGAATCAAAGATGGTGTTGTGGGTTGGCAATACTGCAACATTCGAGGACGAATGTTTCTAAGGGGGGAAGGATGTTACACCCCATAGTTTCTGTACATTGAGATTCGTTAGGTATTAGCTATTCAATTGCAGACATCAGAGATATTGTCGAGAAGATGCAAGATCATAGGTGCTCGTGTTACTATTATAAGAGTCCGAGTTCGCGTAACAGGTTATAGGAGGATTGGAAAACTAGTGAACTAAGGAGATTAAGCTTCCGAGGCTTGAAGGAAAATTGGGCAAGGTTTGGTACGAAGTATATTAAGAGTTTTGAAGTGAAACAAAAGTCTAAAGTGAAGTTCGGAAAGTCTAATTTCCAATGCAACAAATCACTCCTCAATAGGATATCGGGGTAAGGAGATATGGACATTACAAGTCGGGCTGGCAGACCAGGAAAATGGTGTGCGCGAACGCGCAGAAGGCCAAGGGCCAACACAGTGCGAACGCGCCACTATGAGGCGTGAACGCGCTGAGCAATTTTGAGGCCCAGGTTCGGGATCAAGTTTATATTACATGAATGTAATAGTAACCTATATATGACATTTGGAGACCATATGGGGTGAATTGGTTCATATGGCACTTGATGAAAAGCCCTCGTTGCTGCAAGCTAAGTGGGGTCCACACACCAGAGTTTTATAAAGGACATATGAAGAGATATATGAGTAGTACATGGAAAGTTGAGCAAGTCCTAAGAAGGACCCTTAAGCCAAATATGGGCATAAGACCTCCAAAAGGATGATTTAAGGAAACATTTTCAGATGATTTGACGTGGAGGGGGCCAAAACGATATTATAACTTTGGAATTTGGAAAAACACCAAGAATGAAAGTTGTAGATAATTGAAATATCTTTCCAACCATAGGTATTGAGCCCTCACACGATGTCAGGATCAAGAGTTATGATCTTTTTCAACGAACACGCAAATGAAAATAAGCACCGCGGCGAACGCGCCACCACGCGAACGCGCTCGGGCAATTATTATGTCGGTCCGCGGACCCCCGAACCTTATAAAAAGGGGCTTATCCCCTTATTTCCTCATCCAACATCCTAAAACCTTCTCCAAAATTCTGGAGAATTCCCCCCAATTCCCAAGACCAAATTTTGAGCCCAAATCAGATATAATTCCCGAATTTCAGTCCAGACAACGTATAGTTGCGACTACAAAATTATGTATTGAGGCGTTGTGGCTTAAGTTCAAGGTGGAGGAGTGAAGATATAGAATTATTATCGAGGGAAAGGTATGAATCTCTTTCTATTTGTGTTAATACCGGTTTATTTACGAAGAAAGTGTGGTTAAATAATTGTATACTGAGTTGATTAGTTATGGAAGTTGGAAAACAGCGTGTGGGTTATTCTATGGAATACTTTGGAGTTGGAAATGATGCTATTGATGTTGGTGTTGGTATTGTTATTGTTATTGTTAATATTGGTTGTTGAATTGAGAATTCGGGCTAGGCATATAAACAGGGGAGATGCTGCCCGATTTTCGGCAAAATATAGAATTGTTTGATTTGAAACTTGGAATAAGTGTGCGATAAAGAGGCTAACGTTAGTGTAAATCCTCTTAAATGTAGACTTGCGAGCTCGGACGAATAAGCGTAGCTAATAAGCGGTGGAACAGGTATGTTAAGGCTCGTCCCTTTCTTTCAAAGGCATGATTCCTATGTTACGATTTCATAAATGCTTCCATAACTTCTTTGTTTTCAAAAGTTAAAAGTTTATGATTCCAAGGCATGATTTCTTTCCTGATAACCCGTAAATGTTTTCCAAAATGTCCGTATTTTTCCACAACAGAGGTTTAGGATTTTGTAAGCTCTTATGACAACAATGATGGACATGTTTTTATCATGATGACATTGATGCCAAAGATGAGCATGTTGAGCTATTTATTGATTTCTCAATTTATTCATGGATGGTGACTTTATTTCTAAAGCTTCCAAAGTATATGAATTGACACCTCATTAGATTTATGATCTTATTCTATGTTCTCTTAATGCTATTCTTCGTTGATAGTCTCACCTTATAATAATTATTCCTTCAAGGTGAGACAAAGCGATGATGATTATTCCATAAAATAATCGGAGGTTACCGACCTTACGTTACTCCGATAGAGAAATAACTTTCCTTGGACTCTCCTGCATGCTGCTTATATGATATATGTATATGATACATGAACATGATATATGTACGTGATACATGAACATGATACATGTATATGTATATATGGGAAAAAGAGGCCGTGAGCGCTATAGACGCGTAACCACCTGAGCAGTTGGTACTATATCACATGATATCAGCCCGGACGCGGGACATATGTGGCTAAATGGATCAGAGCTGACGCCTCGGCAACATGATATGTTCTATTTTATGTATACATGAACAAGAAATGTTTTTCAAAGAAAGTTAAGCATGCATGGCATCCGCCCTAAGAGGCACTCATATGTACATGTTACTCTTTTATCTTACGATATGCTCTATATTTCCTTTATATTATTCATGCTATGTATCCCTTATATGTTATTATTTATGCCTTACATACTCGGACATTACTCGCATCGACGTCCTTCTTGTGGATATTGCGATCATGTACGGATCGTAGGAAGCAATCGGACGATTCACGACGGTAGGACCTCCCTCGCCGGCAATCGGTACGCTCCATTGATCCGAAGCTTCGAATACCCGTTTGGTATGCCATCTTGTTACGTACATATATGGGTACGGCAGTACCATCCTATCCTTTCTACGCTTGTATTCTATAGAGGTACGCGTAGACGATGGATATGTAGTCGTGATGTTAGCATGCGGCCCTCGTCGGCGTTTATTTTGTTGTACGGACATCTACGTGGCGGCCCGAATCGGCTCGCGTACTTTCGGTATTTATGTTTATATGTATGTGTTGGCCGTGAGTTCCTGGTGCGGTGTCTCTTATGTTGATTGTTCGGGAGGCCCGCTGACTCGATTCTGATGTATAGCCCCGGATAGTCGGTGAGCGCATGAAAGGCAACAGGAGTGCTTGGCCGGTGGTGGTCGGGCAACTTTACGCCCGTCGGTTTGGGTCGTGACACCTGTCCGGCCACGTTATGTTATGTTTTCCGAGAGGCTTGTGGTATCGCTATGTACGGTCGGATGATGTCCGGACTTGAGATTTCATATGTCATCAGGTGTGGTTATGATAGCCTTATCGGCTTATACATGTCCAGTATATTCATACAGATGAGTCTTTCAAATTAGTTGACATATGCATGTTCCTTATGAGTTCATCAAGAATCATATGATGGCCCTATAAGCCCATCTATGTTTATGTTGATGTCACAGATGTATGTCAGGTACGGTCAGGTGCCCATCATAGCCCTCCAGTTTGGATCGTGACACCAACAATATAAGCATAAGAAGCATATGACAGCTTATGTCAAACATATAGCTAAGGATAATACACAAAGATGGTCCAGTGTTTACAAAGTAATTAGAAGGTTCATGTCACTTCTCCTAGGTCATAAAATGGTGTATTCAAGAGCAATATAGGCAAACAATGTATAGGGAACAACATATGCAAGTTGCAGGATGCAATCATAGGGAAGGAAGGACCTGAACTATCACCTACACCTAGTTTCAGAATTCTTTTAAAGGTTCAAATTTTAGTTTTTCCTTATATTCCTAACCCCTATGTAGTCTAACAGATAAGGACACTCAGAGTTTTGACCAAGACAAACTCAACAGAGCATATAGTACCCTAAACAAATAGCAAATTGGAAGGAAAGGGCAGATCATAGCAGGATCATAAACAACATACCACTACCTCTAGACACTAGCCTAGCCTTCTATCTCCTAAGTTTTTAAACAAAGAAAACAACTTCTCCTCTTCCTTATTGCTTTATTTCCCATAGCAAATCTCCAAAACAGGTGATTAACATACATACCAAAACCAAACTGGACTCAAGCTATCCTTAAAAAAAGCAAGACAAGTTACAGATTCATCAAGTTCTTATTTTAAACAAATTCTCAGTTTTAGAGGCTTCAATCCACACTTAACAATTTCAGGATCCACAAAGCAAATTAAGTGAATGATTTTTACTTTTCAAGTGCTTAGACAGATCTAAAAAATGACAAAATGTATACAAGTGAAGGCAAACCGTCACAAAAACATACAAATCCTCTTCTTATTGTCTTAACATTCATTTAGTGAAGAATAGAAGAATCAGAGGTTTGAAATTTTTTAAAAGTTCATAGGATTTTATAGAAAAATCAGTTAGTTTAGGGATTGAAAAACTATTTTTTCAAATCTTTTGAAAAGAATCAATCTTAAAGGAGTAAGAACAAGTTCAACATAGATAAAACAAGCAAACCAAAGACCTAAATACCTTCTAGTTCAATCTATGTAGACAGTATAAAAACAAGCAAACATATTTCAGGTTTAAGAAATCATTTTTTAGTTCAAACTCAGTCCAAGAGGGCCATATAAGATCTGAACATATTACAGCCTCTAAAATTTCAATGATGTGCACAAAACAGACTTATTCAAATGGAAACATAGACTCAAATTCCATTTTTTAGGAAAGACAATTCTTATTTGAGATCATTTGGCCTTTTCAAAGAGTGTTCACATCATTCAAGACAACATTTAGACTAGGTCTTAGCTTTTGATCAACAAACCGTAAAAACAAAGACGACCTCTTAAGTTTAGAAACAGTTTTAGACAAAGACATTGGTAACTAACTATAAACCAACATTGATACCTACACCTTAGTTAAATCTTTGTATCTAAGATCAAT
>NW_026716864.1:0-15373 GCF_029784015.1 Lycium ferocissimum | reverse complement strand
TTATGATGTGACGATGTGCTACGGTATGTATATGTATGATTTGTATTTCGGAAATAAGCATTTTGGCATTCGGATTTGTATATTTGTCTTTTGTACCTCTGATGTACGATTTGCGTTTCATATGTAAGTACTTTGGTATTCGGGTTATTATGCTCACTTTACGTAATTCGACTTCGGTTATGATTTCGTTTTCTGTGCTCGGCTTTGCATACTGACATAATCCGTACCGACCCCCTTTTCTTCGGGGGTTGCGTTTCATGCCGCGCAGGTACCCACAGATGAGTAGGTGATGTTAGCAGAAGATGTTCCGGCTGGATTGGCGAGGTCCATTTCCTCCGGAGTGCTGCCGATGTCAGAATGCTTTTGCATGGTATCTGGAGTTAAGTTAGAGGCTTTGCAGACAGTGTCGTGTGTGTGATATGTCAGCTTTGTGAGCGAGCGTGTAAGCGATGTATTATTATGCACTATGCTGCAGATTTGTTTTGTAGTCGGCTATGTAAGCCGATATATCAAGTACGCATTATGTTACAGATTCGTTATGACTACAGATTTTATTTGATTTGAAAAAGACGAAAAGTATGATGTTCTTTGAAAATTTTCCTTCTGCATTTTGACACGTTTTGTGGGCCCAAAGATGATTATGTGTATTACGAAAGTCTGCGGGTTCGTTCGGCCCTAGGTAAGGGTCGGGTGCCCATCACACCCTATCGGGTTAAGGGTGTGACACAAAGAAAACGGACGTCAGTACGAAATATGTACTGAGTATGTAAAGCATCAATAATAACAATCCATAATAGGAGCATAAGGGATAGCATAAAATAAAGGGACTGTCCATGTCTCATAATACCTTCTTGACACTCGTCGTACGTACTTACCCCTTTTTATTCCTCTAAAGATACACTTGGTGCATCCACACATTTACATATGCAATACAGCCCCGTACCCGGCCATATCTGCTCGGTATCATCCTTAACATTTTTATACGTCACATAAGCATATCATAACCTTAGCATAACTAATCATAACCTTATCATCATCTTGCATTCATGGTAACACATACATATACATATCATAGTACCGTATCGCTTTATATACACAATTAAACATTATCGTATTCGGCCACGTAGCTGGCTCGATCACATATCACATATGTCTTACCGTACCGGTCCATAACGAGGCTCGGTATATCTCATCATCATCACATACATCTCATAAGCTTAGCATAACTTTTCGTAAGGCATGTATTCGAACTAAGGACAATCTGGGAAAATAATATCGCATTCATGGCACTTCATAAAATACTATATACTTACCATTATTATTCATCTCATGGGCATATCATGGCTTTATCATAAGTTACTCATCATAGTATGCTCATCATAAATCATCCTAATGCATGCCTAGGGCTCATGGACGATTATACTTTAGTGGGGTGACGTAAGGTCGTGAACCCCCGATTTCATTATGGAGCATTCATGGACGCTCCGCCTCACCTTGAAGGAATTAGCACATAAGGTGAGTGTATACAACAATCAACATCAATGAACTATGGATAGCTTTATTAGCTTTATAGGAACATCATATCATGACCTATAGCTTCTTTAGACTTAGCTCATCATCATCAATATCGTACTCATCGCATATCTTTTATCTCATATGCCTTATTCATGAACAAGGACTCATAGTTTTCTTGAAGATAGGAAATTCATAAAGAAGGAGGAAATTCATGCCATAAGATTAATGCCTTAGAAATAAAGGACTAGCCTTACATACCTTTGTCGTTTAACTATTCTATTGCTTGCTCGTTGTCCTTTAATGCACACGTTTTACCTTCAAGAGAATTCGTATCGGCGTTAGCTACACAATTATATGAACGGGCTTTTTTAAAGCTAGAGAAAATTGGGCAGCATTTCCTTTGTTTATATGACTTCCTCCATCCATATCAACTCCCAAACATCCGTAATATCATTCATAATATCATAAATAGCAATCATCATTTATCTACATTATCCACATTTCACAATTTCACTTCAATTTCCCCATAATCATGGTCGTAATTTACTATTATATTCTTCCATGTATAATGCTCATTCCATGTTCTAAATTTCATTCACAATCTACCTACAATCACAACATATTTATTTTCATGATGCATTCCAAACTACTACTCAACACTAGCACTATTCCCACATTTATGACCCATTTTCTATGTTCTAGTAAAATCCAAGTATTTCAACTTTTCAATGCTTCAAATAATATGAAAAGATCATGAAACTCACCTTAGATGGTGTAGGAATAAACCTTGAGTGGTAATACTCTCCTTACACAAAAACTACCCTAGCTCACTTTTCTTGGGATTTCTTGACTTAGATGAACTTTGATGAATTTCTTACACTTGATTCACTTGATTTCTTGGTATTGATCTTTAATTTCCTTTGATTTCTTGTGTGTGAAGAGTGGAGAATATTCTAGAGAGTTCATGACTTTGTGTGGAATGAGAATGAAATGAAATAATTGAACGTGGGTCTCCTTTTAATGACTTAAAAATCTGATCCCGTCGGGCAATTCTACGCCCATTTTGACGGGCCGTATAAATTCCTACGGACCGTCAAAATGGTCCGTAGAACTGCCCAGTCCAAAAATGAGTCACTGTGACCATTTGACGCTGGGATGGTCCATTTGACGGACCGTAGGGATTTCCTACGGACCGTCAAAAATTCTACGGGGCGTCAAATGGTCCGTAGGATTTCTCTGCTCAGACAGTCTGTCGTAGAATGGCCATAACTTTTTACTCAGATGTCACATTGATGAGCGGTTTGTTGAATTAGAAACTAGACTCGATGAAATTCAATTTGAAAAAAATAAACATACCAAAACTCCTCATATTATAGGAGATAGGCCCCCACCAATGTGGACCAAAATTTTTATCCGAAAATTTTGCCAAGTTTTACCAAAGCTCCCACAAACTCAATTCCTTTATTTGTTTGTTCTTAAATCCTTATGGAACCTTCTTAACACTTATTTAATACTTCATTAACAATCCAAGGGATGTTATAACTCTTCTCCAAAACTTCATTAAGTCATCATTGATTCGATACTCGTAAATCTTTCCCGACACATGACGTATACCTTACTTTCCTTAACAACTTTCGTGTCCTACTTCAAATGTCTTTGAAATCTTGTCTAGAATCATCAAATGCTATTCCTTACTTATCGAAGAACCATATACTTCATTCTCTTCCTTCGCCTATTCACTGTGCATCAACGAAATTTTTTTCGAGGTGTAACATTCTTCCCCCCTTTTGGAACATTCGTCCTCGAATGTTAAGTCATCGGGAATTCTATAAAAATTTCATCAGAGTTTTCCCTATAATATGGCGCTACCATCCTGTCACAACAACCCATAATAAACATGTCTCACAGGGCCACAACTCAATAGCAATATAAATTGGCCACACACGACCCAAATGCATGAAAGGAAAACATACATACCTATACATATACATGTATCCATATCCGTATACATATTCGTACTTGTAGTCGTATTTCCATTCAAACTCGCATTCATTTACATTTTTTTTATAGCATTTCCATACCCGTAACACATTTGTACTCGTATTCGCATCATATACATATCACATATAGTACATATACTTAGCATATTCGTACTCATATTGATTTCATATGCATAGCATTTACATAGCATACTCCGACCACGAAGGGTCGGTATTTCACATACCTGGCCCATATTCATAACCACACTGGGCCCACAAAACATAACATACACACGTAATGAAAATTTTTCAGAAAACAAACACGCCTTTCATTTTTTTTTTTTTCAAACCAAATAAAATCTGCAATCGTATGAAAACTGTAATATAAGGCACAACAAGACTTCGCTTATGTAGCCGCTTGCCAAACACATCGGTAGCATAATGCATACAAACACACCGGCTTACATAGCCGCTTACAAAACAGACCCGACATATCATACACTCGACACTGTCTGCAAAGTCTCTACTAACACCTCAGGTACCATACAAGCACTCGGACTCGGCAGCATTCCGAAAGAAATGGAACTCGCCAATCCAGCTGGAGCATCTTCTGCTAACATCACCTACTCGTCTGTGGGTACCTGCGTGGCATGAAACGCAGCCCCCGAAGAAAGGGGGTCAGTACGGAATATGTACTGAGCATGTAAAGCATAGCATACATCAAACGAGGCCATAACCAAAGTAGGGAATACAGAAAGTAAAGTCGTAACAACCCAACTACCCAAGTACTTACATCTAACACACAAATCATACATACTCATACCGAACGCATCATAATCTGTCACATGGAATGACATTAACCGATGTGGGATTTGCCTCATCATCGGTGATCAAACTCATCATATCATCATACATCATCACATATCAAATACGGTCCATAGGACCCGGCGGACAGAACGTGGTCGCCACCCTATCTGGCGCCACAACACAGCATAACACCAGAAGTTTTCAAATCTCCGTATCCCCGAACACAACACATCGTCACAACACATCATAAGCCATATCACAGCATAACTCCATAAACGGAACCCGGCCCTATGGCGAGGTCTCGGGAACCGTAACACAAAGATAACACCGGAGTATATTATAGTGCGCACGATCACATACCGGCCCGGGATCCGGTGAAAGAGGTAACACAGAACGCACGAACAGATCGTAAGTAACCACACGCATATCAGACATCATCACAGACTCAACCGAATGATCAGAACGAACCCTCTTTTTTTTTTAAAGTCCAAAACCATAGTCAAAACAAGTTTTCTGCCGAATCTCGCTCGGGGCATATCAAACCGAATTTCAGAAACCGTTGTTACGTATCAAAATCATGGGCATAAAATCCTTATTTCCAACTCGACAGATAAATAAATAATCATAGTGAAGAAAATATTAAAATTTCCGAAAAAAAATCCATAAAGGTGGCATAGAAAGGCCGCGGGCCCCACGGACGGGTGCCGACCCCCGTCCGAGCCCGACTACGAGGGGTAGGGGAGAGTGATGTCTTAGGAACTTACATATTATGTTTTGGGGCGTTTCGAGGTCGTATGCAAAAGTTACGGACGTTCGTAGTTTTGAAGTCGTTTTGGAACAAGTCTCTTTTGAAAACAAAATTCTTTTGAAAATAGAACTCTTTTGAAACCTTAAAAGTTTAATCCTACAAAAGACATAAGGGTCATAACTCAACCGCGTTAAAGATACGAACATCAAGGAACTTATACGAATCGCTTACACAATATTTCAAACTCAACCATATCAAAGACATACAAACCACAGCCTGACCATACTAAGGATGCCAACAAAGACAAGCAAATACGATTCACAAATATATTCGAAATTTACGAATAGAATTTCCCCGAGGTACATATCATGTTATACCTTAATTCCGTCTAAGACATGCCAAAAAGAAGAGAAGGGTAAGCTTCACATACCTGGCTTGCTTCCTAAGCTAATCCAAACGTAAGTTCGTCTTCTCAAAAATCTACAACAACATCAATAGGCATCGAACATTAGTCCAGCGCTAAAGGATCCAATTCCAAACCATTGCTTTTTCTACAGAATTTTGGGCAGCACTTCCCCTATAACTTGGACGCCCCCGAGAATTTAACTCGGCCAAATCGTCAACAACAATACCAACAACCATTTCAGCAACATCAAGAAGTAATTTCAAACACATTCTAACACTAACAAGTCATTTCCACATACTTCGACAACATTCCAATTATATTCAACTTAACTACATATTTTCAAACTACTACCAACGATCGCATATTCGAATAACAATTCAAACCTTTCAAACACAAATCAATAACATTTCCCACAATTCACAAAATTGTTCAAAACAATCCAACCAAAACATAAGGCAACCCGAAACCTTCCAAGTCCAAGGAAATATCAACAACGCATTTCTTTTCTTCCAAACTCATAAACCATACTAACAATTTCACACATTGACGACATTATCTTCCACCAATCCATGAAACTACATTAAAATTTCTTAAGGTTCTAAATCAGCCCACCAACAATTACAACACCAACTTGGCACATTAAGCTCTTATTTACATCATTGGATTCATGACAACAACAACCAAAACATACTAAATAAAATCAATTCGCTATAAGCTACCAAAAACAGCCCCTATTCGGCCAACCCTCAACCTACACCATTCCATAAGTTTCATTCACTTTCTACACATTACCATAACACACAAACATGTTGTATACAATTAAATCACTATCATCACACCATACACACAACACACGGCCAACCTTCAACTTTCACAACTCAACTTTAACATCCATATTTTCATGATTTTCATTCATTTTCACACTCCACAACATCCACAACTATCAAATTACATCACATAAAATTGGTTCGTCATGCTTACATCAACAACATACACCCACGGCTACAACTCCCAACATACAACCTCTCATGATTTTCCATCCATTTCCATGCACCATAACACGTTCAACACATCCATAAAACATGTAAAGAAGGATTAAATCTTACCTTTTCTTTAGCTCCTCCCACGGCTAACTTTCATGAAACACTACAACGGGCGGTTTTCTTGTTCTAACAACCACTTCACGTTAACGAGAACCTTCCAATTAGTAGGAAAACAAGAAGAAAATAATTTTCCATGGTCAATTTTTGGTCTTCCATTTTTTTCTCCCTTAGCCGTTTTCTCCTTCTTCATCTTTCTCCATGTTTCTTGATTTTTCTAGGTGTGGAAATTAATAAGATGACTTACTTAGTCATCTCTATATACATATATAATTTGCACATGTGTGCCATGGCCCACACCACTCCACACACACACACACACATAGCCGGCCACTTGGCCAATTTTTCAAATAATGGCCAACTTTCCATAATTCATTTTTTGGTCCCAAATTTTTCCAACTTTCATTCTCTAATTTTTTCCTTATTCCAATCTTACCCCTAACACTTCATATCCACAAAAGATGAATATGCAACTTATGCATTGAGACAAAATCAACAAAACCGGAAATTAAAAGTCTTGTCCATACCTCGTCGCAACCAACTTAGAATATTCCGACGTACGAAGTACGGGGTGTAACATCCTTTCCCCTTTTAGAACATTCGTCCTCGAATGTTCAACTAATCATATAGGGTCTTAAGAATCTCGGTTAAACTTTTCCTTCTTACTCTTGTCTTAATCTCACTCTTACTATCGGCACGACCTTTCAAGTCGTATTACAAACACACATCTTATTCTCTTTCCATTTCTGGAAAAATTTCGGCAGAGTTTCCTTTATATTTCTTACTACCTCAAAACCTGCACGCAGGAAATACCAACAATGCCTCACAGGGCCAACATACATATATACATATCATATCATATCACAGCCTCACAGGGCTCCCAACATCAACAACAGTACGAAAATGATAAACTTACCTCGTGTGTCCAACTTAAACGGTACCTGATACACTTTCTTATTTGCTTTCCCCCTTTAGTCTTCAACTTGTATTTCAATCGTGAGTCCCATATCCTTGCCAACATACATCTTTCATACCTTTACTTACCTGCGTACTTTGTGACTTCCAACATCATCACTCACTTCCTTCTGTCAGGGTCATTCTTCAGCTGCAATCACAAATCAGGGTAAGGAGTCCCATCTCCTATGACTTGGCTCTACGGCACGATCTCAGATATGAAAGAAGAGTAACCATCCTAAATGACCCGTAGCCTCCTGTTTATAAATGTGGCGCGCAACACACCATAAACAGGACTCTACTGGACACGACTTTGCAGACAACCCCTAGGACGAACCGCTCTGATACCACTTTGTCACACCCTAATTTCCGATAGGGTATGATGGGCACCCGACCCTTACCTAGGGCCGAGCGAACCCGCTGACTATCGTAATATTCATAACCACACTGGGCCCACAAAACATAACATACACACGTAATGAAAATTTTTCAGAAAACAAACACGCCTTTCGTTTTTTTTTTTTTCAAACCAAATAAAATCTGCAATCGTATGAAAACTGTAATATAAGGCACAACAGTACTTCGGCTTATGTAGCCGCTTGCCAAACACATCGGTAGCATAATGCATACAAACACACCGGCTTACATAGCCGCTTACAAAACAGACCCGACATATCATACACTCGACACTGTCTGCAAAGTCTCTACTAACACCTCGGGTACCATACAAGCACTCGGACTCGGCAAAGATTCCGAAAGAAATGGAACTCGCCAATCCAAATGAGCATCTTCTGCTAACATCACCTACTCGTCTGTGGGTACCTGCGTGGCATGAAACGCAGCCCCCGAAGAAAGGGGGGTCAGTACGGAATATGTACTGAGCATGTAAAGCATAGCATACATCAAACGAGGCCATAACCAAAGTAGGGAATACAGAAAGTAAAGTCGTAACAACCCAACTACCCAAGTACTTACATCTAACACACAAATCATACATACTCATACCGAACGCATCATAATCTATCACATGGAATGACATTAACCGATGTGGGATTTGCCTCATCATCGGTGATCAAACTCATCATATCATCATACATCATCACATATCACATACGGTCCATAGGACCCGGCGGACAGAACGTGGTCGCCACCCTATCTGGCGCCACAACACAAAGATAACACCGAAGTTTTCAAATCTCCGTATCCCCGAACACAACACATCATCACAACACATCATAAGCCATATCACAAAGATAACTCCATAAACGGAACCCGGCCCTATGGCGAGGTCTCGGGAACCGTAACACAAGATAACACCGAGTATATTATAGTGCGCACGATCACATACCGGCCCGGATCCGGTGAAAGAGGTAACACAGAACGCACGAACAGATCGTAAGTAACCACACGCATATCGTACATCATCACAGACTCAACCGAATGATCAGAACGAACCCTCTTTTTTTTTTTTTGAAGTCCAAAACCATAGTCAAAACAAGTTTTCTCGCCGAATCTCGCTCGGGGCATATCAAACCGAATTTCAGAAACCGTTGTTACGTATCAAAATCATGGGCATAAAATCCTTATTTCCAACTCGACAGATAAATAAATAATCATAGTGAAGAAAATATTAAAATTTCCGAAAAAAAAAAAATCCATAAAGGTGGCATAGAAAGGCCGCGGGCCCCACGGACGGGTGCCGACCCCCGTCCGAGCCCGACTACGAGGGGTAGGGGAGAGTGATGTCTTAGGAACTTACATATTATGTTTTGGGGCGTTTCGAGGTCGTATGCAAAAGTTACGGACGTTCGTAGTTTTGAAGTCGTTTAGGAACAAGTCTCTTTTGAAAACAAAATTCTTTTGAAAATAGAACTCTTTTGAAACCTTAAAAGTTTAATCCTACAAAAGACATAAGGGTCATAACTCAACCGCGTTAAAGATACGAACATCAAGGAACTTATACGAATCGCTTACACAATATTTCAAACTCAACCATATCAAAGACATACAAACCACGACCGACCATACTAAGGATGCCAACAAAGACAAGCAAATACGATTCACAAATATATTCGAAATTTACGAATGGAATTTCCCCGAGGTACATATCATGTTATACCTTAATTCCGTCTAAGACATGCCAAAAAGAAGAGAAGGGTAAGCTTCACATACCTGGCTTGCTTCCTAAGCTAATCCAAACGTAAGTTCGTCTTCTCAAAAATCTACAACAACATCAATAGGCATCGAACATTAGTCCAGTACTAAAGGATCCAATTCCAAACCATTGCTTTTTCTACAGAATTTTGGGCAAGCACTTCCCCTATAACTTGGACGCCCCCGAGAATTTAACTCGGCCAAATCGTCAACAACAATACCAACAACCATTTCAAAGAACATCAAGAAGTAATTTCAAACACATTCTAACACTAACAAGTCATTTCCACATACTTCGACAACATTCCAATTATATTCAACTTAACTACATATTTTCAAACTACTACCAACGATCGCATATTCGAATAACAATTCAAACCTTTCAAACACAAATCAATAACATTTCCCACAATTCACAAAATTGTTCAAAACAATCCAACCAAAACATAAGGCAACCCGAAACCTTCCAAGTCCAAGGAAATATCAACAACGCATTTCTTTTCTTCCAAACTCATAAACCATACTAACAATTTCACACATTGACGACATTATCTTCCACCAATCCATGAAACTACATTAAAATTTCTTAAGGTTCTAAATCAGCCCACCAACAATTACAACACCAACTTGGCACATTAAGCTCTTATTTACATCATTGGATTCATGACAACAACAACCAAAACATACTAAATAAAATCAATTCGCTATAAGCTACCAAAAACAGCCCTATTCGGCCAACCCTCAACCTACACCATTCCATAAGTTTCATTCACTTTCTACACATTACCATAACACACAAACATGTTGTATACAATTAAATCACTATCATCACACCATACACACAACACACGGCCAACCTTCAACTTTCACAACTCAACTTTAACATCCATATTTTCATGATTTTCATTCATTTTCACACTCCACAACATCCACAACTATCAAATTACATCACATAAAATTGGTTCGTCATGCTTACATCAACAACATACACCCACGGCTACAACTCCCAACATACAACCTCTCATGATTTTCCATCCATTTCCATGCACCATAACACGTTCAACACATCCATAAAACATGTAAAGAAGGATTAAATCTTACCTTTTCTTTAGCTCCTCCCACGGCTAACTTTCATGAAACACTACAACGGGCGGTTTTCTTGTTCTAACAACCACTTCACGTTAACGAGAACCTTCCAATTAGTAGGAAAACAAGAAGAAAATAATTTTCCATGGTCAATTTTTGGTCTTCCATTTTTTTCTCCCTTAGCCGTTTTCTCCTTCTTCATCTTTCTCCATGTTTCTTGATTTTTCTAGGTGTGGAAATTAATAAGATGACTTACTTAGTCATCTCTATATACATATATAATTTGCACATGTGTGCCATGGCCCACACCACTCCACACACACACACACATAGCCGGCCACTTGGCCAATTTTTCAAATAATGGCCAACTTTCCATAATTCATTTTTTGGTCCCAAATTTTTCCAACTTTCATTCTCTAATTTTTTTCCTTATTCCAATCTTACCCCTAACACTTCATATCCACAAAAGATGAATATGCAACTTATGCATTGAGACAAAATCAACAAAACCGAAATTAAAAGTCTTGTCCATACCTCGTCGCTACGATGCGAGTCGCTACATAGCCCTCTCTCAATTCATACATGCCGCTTAATAATACAAATAATTATTCCTCCTTTAACACATAATCAAAGGTTTAGATATTCTGGTGGCATCGAGTGACTCTAGTCTCGCTCGGCCCGGAGGGCGCATGGATGACGAAGAAGTCTTGCCCGGGAGGGCGCGGATGACCCGTTTGAAAACCGCACATACAAAGCCTCGAAACGGGCACTCTCTCATAATATGACCGAGATGGCCACAAACATTGCAAACATCCGACCCCAATCGGCATGGTCCCCAATGTAGCTTACCGCACGGGTACATTGTGGTATGGATGATCTCGTCCGGCACCGAATTACTCCTATACCGAGAGCCCGACTCTTCCGAAACTCGATTCGGTCCGGAATAAATAGAGCAATCGGCCCTCTCGGCACCGCAACTCGTGGAGGTACACTAGCCGCCGACTCGGCCCAGTTTCTAGAATATGACCAATCGATCCTCCTCCATAGTCACTATCGGCACCCATGGATCTGGCCCTCTTACTTTGCCCCTTATCAATATCACGTTCGCCCTTTTGCGGATGTTGTTGCTCTTCTAAATTCTGGGCATGGGCTTAAATGAGGGAAATATCCATCCCGTCTTGCAATGAGGCCGTTAAACATTCTTGATATAAATGTGGCCCTAAGCCACTCACAAACCTCGTACACCCTATCCCCATGTCGCCCACCATGGTTGGAGCATATCTAGCCAACGAATTAAACTCGAAGGCTATACTCCCGGCACTCATATTGCCTTGCTTCAAATTCAAGAACCTATTCTAAACCTCGGGTGGCAAATAGTGGCGGATGAAAGCATCTACAAATTCTTGCCAAGCCGGAGGAGGCGCATTCTCTTTCCTTGATGATATCCAATTGTTATTGTTATATCCCGTATTTTGTACATTGGGACAATTCGGTTTAACTATGATAAGTTAGGGCCAAAACCATTCCGGGATACAAAGTCGAGACTTTTGACCTTCGATTTGATTTTGAGACATAAATTGTTCATGAATTTGTTGGCATGGAACAATTAGGAAAATTTGGGACCAAAATTGGAATTATTGGGAGTTGAAAATCATGCATTTTTCTTTGCCTTGGCCGTGTGGCTTTGAAGAAGGCCCACACAATTTGTGGACAATTTTAATTGGTCCAACACATGTGTGGGCCAAGGACACTTGTGCCATTCATATAATAGCACAAAAGATGACTTCTAAGTCATCTCTTTTCATTTCCACACCTATAAAATAAAACAAGAAGTTGTAGAACAACAAAGGGAGGCTCTCGGCCAAACCCCCAAAAATTGAAGTCCAATTTTAGCCATCCCAAAAATAATTCTTTGATGCAAACCCACTAATTTGAGGTCCCTAAGTAGCGTGGAAGTGTTGTTGGAGCGATCAACCCGCTAGTTTTCATCCTAGCTAACCCTAGCTAGTTGTGAAGTTGAAGGAAGAAAGGTAAGAATTAACCTTGTTTTATGTGTTATGAATGTTGTATGCATGTTGTAGTATGCTAAAATGGATGAAAATCATGAAATATAGTATGTTGGAGTTGAGGCCGTGTGTATGAGATTTGGCGTGTAGGTGTGTGGTTTGTATTGAGATGATGAATTGATTTTATGTAGCATGTTCAATTGTTGTAGTGTGAAGAAATGAATGAGGATCATTTATATGTATATATGTAGTGTTGGCCGAATGTAGGTCATATTATATGACAAGAATGAATTAATTCTATTTGGAATTTTGAATGTTGTCGTTATGGATTATATGTTGACGATAAGAGTTTAATGACTCGAATTGATGTTGTAAGTGTCGCGGGCTGATTTGAAGATTATTGTGCATTTGATGTAATTTGTATATTGATGAGAATAGCATTGTTAGAATGTGAATTGTTGGTGCAAATCATGATTTGGAAGTGAAGGAGGTGTTATAGTTATGTTCTCTGGTTGGGGACTGTTTTCGGGTGAGTTGGAGTATTATTTGGGATGTTGAAAATTTTGTATGAATTGCTTAGAATGTCTTTGAATATTGTTGGTAGGGGTTCGGTTAGTATTTGAATGTATAAGCGTTGATGTTGGCTTGAAGGTAAGCCGTTGAATTGAATATTATGAATGTTGTTGAATGATGTAAAAGAGAGTATTTAATGTTAGAATGCTTTCCGGATTGATTATTAATGTTGCTAGGTTGGTTGTTGTTGTTGATTTGGCCGAGTTAAATTCTCGGGGTTGGCCTATTTACAGGGGAAATGCTGCCCAAATTTCTGTAGAATTAAGTGTTAGTTTGGAATTAAATGCCTATGGCTAATGTTTGACATATTATGACTTATTTGTAGACCTTGGGCAGCCCGAGACGTAGGTTGACATTAGCTTGAGTTTGGAGTAGCTTGGAGAGCGTTTGAGGTATGTAAAGCTCAATCCTTTCTTCTTTTGGCATGCCTTAGTTACAAGTAGGCTATGACACGAGCCTCGAGAAAATTCGATTCTCGCAATCCGAGCATGTTTATGACTCTTATTCGTTTACGGAATTCGTGTGTTGATATGATGAAATATTGGCCTTTATGTCTTTAAAATATTTGATTTCAACTTTTGCATAAAAAGTTTGGCTTTTACAGAATTCTGTAACTACGAACGCCGTATCTTTCACAAAAAGGCTCGGATTGCCTCGATATGCTCATAGGCAATTGTATGGTGTATGATGAGTATGTTTTTCATAGGCAGGCCCGACTCGAGTCGACACCCGTCCGTGGGTCCCGCGACTCTTCTTTTGTAATCCTGACGACTTTTAAAAGAATTTGATTTGGTTATTATTTCGATTTCTAAGTATGGTCATTTTACTTATCATTTGAGTCTATGATAATGATTTTATGCATATGGTTACTCACGACTCCGTTCGTGCATTCTGTTATATCTTTCGCCGAGTCCCGGGTTCTGTTGTCGTGCGCACTTTGATATACTCCGGTGTTATGCTGTGTTATGGTTCGCCGAGCTCCTCGCTAGAGGGCCGGGTTCCGCTTATATTTGGTGTTATGCTGTGTATGGCGTTATGCTGTGTATGATATGTGACGGGGATACGGAGATTTGAAACTTTCTGGTGTTATGCTGTGTTATGGCGCCATCGACGGGCGGGCGACCATATTTTCTGAGCCCTATGCATGATTTGTATTTTGAAAATAAATATTTTGATATTTTGGAAATGCATTTACTTTTTGTACTTCTGTTTCGACTATGACTCAGATTCGTTTACTACATTATCTGCTTTGCATAGTCAGTACATATTTCGTACTGACCCCCTTTCTTCGGGGGCTGCGTTTCATGCCCGCAGGTACAGACGCACAGTTTGGTGATCCGCCGCCTCTAGGGACACCCTTTTTTCGCTGTTTGGGAGTGCTTCCTTATTCCGGAGCCCACCTTTTGGTATATATTCGTCCGTTGCGTATGTATATATTTGTTCGAGGGGGTACGGCGGGGCCCCGTCCCGCCATATGATTCGTTTTTGTCCGTTTAGAGGTCCGTAGACGTGTATGTGGGTTATGCCCATTCTGTATGTGTGTGTTTGTATGTTATATGTTCACGAACCCATTCGCCGTGGCAGCCTTATCGGCTTGCATTTGTACATATTTTGGGCCGTTGCGCCATTTGATAGCCTTGTCGGCTTCTGATATATATATGGTTGTGTCTGAGATGTGTTTGCGACAGGCTGATATAATATGAGACAGTGTTTGATATTTGTGTCCGTATAAGCTATATGTATATGATTCGGATTACTGATTGTGTTTGGGTGCCCAGCTCGGGCACCAGTCACGGCCTACGGGGTTGGGTCGTGACAGTTATACCATAGGACTGCCACATCCCGGAGTCTATAGGATGCTAACTCCATCGGGATTCGTTTTCGTAGGCATGAATAATCCTCAATGTCCTTAACATTTCATCAATAAAACTTTGAGGGTCTTCATCCGGCTTTGACCCGAAAAACTCCGGGGGATTCAAACTCATGAAATCATGGGCTCTAGTACTAACGGCCCTGTCACTCAAACCCGAACCTTGTCGTTGTGC
>NW_026716863.1:0-17090 GCF_029784015.1 Lycium ferocissimum | reverse complement strand
AAACCTCTTTACTTTGTTGTTGGAACATGGAGATCCACTACACCCCGTTCGAAATGTTTGCCTATCCATTCTTCCAGCATGTACCCCAAATTATTACTACTAGCTAGACTCCTTTGACTCTCACCGATCCACAATTAGAGAATAGGCTTTGTTCACGCTGGAGTTGGATCCATCCTTGAGAATACGACTCTTAGACTCAGAGTATATGATTCATTTAGACCCATAAGGAGGCGAATAACCTTTGATATCTCAAAGTACTCATGGAATTACTGGACTTTGGACATGGACGAGATACAAAGGTATGATAGATCTTCAAATCCCGCATCACTTAACCTTGAAAAGTAATCGACATACGGTACGAGTACCTTGAGTAAGTGTGTGGATTTCCTTTTGCAGATGAAACACATGTGATCCATTTATTTTGTCAAACCTTTCCTTCAATTCACACCACACCTTGTGTGCACTAGAAGCATACACAACAGTACTTAGTAATCCTGGCCTAACAGCTAAAGATCATTATCCATGATAACACTACAGCATTACATTTTGCCCACAAATCATGCAATTCAGGTGCAAACATGCTCTTAGGATATCTTCCATCTACAAATCCCATTTTACTCTTGCCTAGTAATCCAATCTTCATAGATCGACTCCATAAGGCATAATTTTAGAAACATTAGTTGTAATGTGATTAGAGTACTACCCGGAGTATCATTTGGTTAAAATATAAAGGATGATTATGATCTATAATTCGATTGTTGCAGAATTCTTGCATTTGCATTTGAAGCAGTTGCATTGTTTCCATGTGCAATCGTAGCTCCAGTCTCAGTCGTATTTGCATTTTTTGTTGTGTTTTCATTGATTGAAGTATTGTCGACTGCCATTAGAGAGTATTTTGAAGCTCCAAATTCTAGCTTTTGATGTCACAGTGTTTGAATTCAACCGTATTGTGTGAATCCTATGTGCACCTGCTAGTATTGTGCTTTCTTCTACTCGACTTGCAGCAATTGAGCTTCGGTTATTGACCACTGCTCTGATACCATGAAAGCTCCATTAATGGAGGTTTGATTGATCAACAAGAAGAAGAAACTAGGAAGTTAACTTGGAGGAGAAGGAAGTTAGTTATAGAGAGAGAATTTTTACATTTGGATCAAAATATCTTTTGTCAACTTAATGCTTGCAATGACTTAGCTCTAGTATATATACAATGCTCAACTAACTAACTAACTAACTCACTTAATCACACTTACCATGTTAACTCAACCATACTAACTTGCTAACTCTTAGTCTAGTTAACATATAAGTGTGTAAGCGTTTCAATTTTTACAAATAGACTAATTAGCAGCAAGCATGAAACTTGGTTCTACTATTTTCTTTACCTATTTTTTTTTCCTCTTTCCATTCTCCCGTCTTTAATATATCTAGGAAAATAGAAAGAGAGGAGTTTGGTCTAAGAATTATTATAATTAGTAGTAAGTTAATAACTAATTGTTAATATTTATATATATTGACATTAAATATGCGTATGTATACTATCAAGAAGTGATACATATCTGTGTTATTACATATAGTGCGATATTTTTTTCCCTTCATTTTTCTTTGATTTATTTTAACTCCTCTTAAGGTACTAACAATTGTAGTTTTTCACCTTCTAGAATCAAATGGCCATGTTCTTACAAATATCTTATAATTTCTCTCTTATAACTTTTTCTTGTAATAACCCTGATTTACCCTCCAAATTTTATACTAAATTTCAAAAAATGTGTTTCTTTCTGTAAATAGCTTCTAGTATGCATTCCATCCAGAGGCGAATCTAGGATTTAAATTCTAGGGGTTCAACATCTTAAATTTTTAGCACTAAACCATTATATTTCTAAAGTTATGGGTTCATATCTACTATTTATTGTAATTTTTGTAAATTTTTACACATAAATTTATACCCCGCATCAAAATTTTGGGGTTCAATTGAACCCCAAGTTATAGTGCTCCATCCGCCTCTGATTCCATCGCTTCCTTTAAGTTGAAAGCAGAATTCTCTTAGGAGACATACAATCCCACTCTTTCTCTCATTCCTCTCTTGTAAAACAACCTTCATTTTGTATTTGAATTTTTTCAAAATCCTTTAAATTTTATTCAATTTTCTCTCCAAAACTTTGTATAATAGTTGATTTGTATGGTGATAATATGTATTTCATGATAAATTACACAATATCGATAATTTTTACAACTAATCATTTGAAAAAATTCTCACTTGCCAAACACTGCCATGTGTTATTTACTCACATAAAAGATATTAATATTGTGTGATTCATGAAATGAATTATAAAAAACTCTAAAAGAATTACATGCTTATTATTTGACTGGCTTTTAACAAGTTAGACATGTGTCATATTTCGTTACGCTTTGATAATCAATAGCTATGATAAATATGTTGTTGGCAGTCTGACTTCCAGCACTACTAAGATTTTCAGGATATCACTTCTAACAAAACTCGTGTGTTACACCATTAAAAATAATTGAAAAGAAAAGGGGGTAAAAATTAATTTGGTCAAATTAATTAGATGTTGACAAAAATGATATGCATAAAACTAGAAACGCTCTTTTTCATTTTGTTACATAAAGAGAACGTGAGAATTCGTCGCAGGACAAGAAGTAGAAGAGCAAGTTAATATATAACAACTGTTTTATTTTGTAACTAAATCGCATATATGTTCAAACATCTTTGTTCATAACATAGGAGTTCTCATCTTCCTCTCCCAACGACTTCCTCAATGCTTTGTTATTTTTTTACTTCATCAGTTCAATCATACGAGAGGCCTTTGATCAGATGAGATCAGTTTTAGATTATTTCATCAGATAAATTAATAACTTTCAACAAATACAAATCGAAATATTACAAAATATAGTTAAATGTATTGTTCTGATAAACTAAATAAAGAAGAAAGAAGAACTTTTGAAATAAAATATTAACCATCTAAATAAATAAAAAGAATTAAGGTCCATTTCTCACTTTATTTCTTGATTAATATATGAGTTTTATTTAGATACTTGATTGTTTTTTTTTTTTTTTGATGGATATGTTACTGTGATGTTATTTCCCAAAAACATGTTCTTACGTTAACATGGTCTTGAATTAGTCGAAAACGAAAACCATGGAATTAGGAAGAATTTTCAGGAATCAGTAATTGGGCGTGGGGTTGAAACATCAAATAAATTTGGATTTTGGTGTAAAAGTTAAAAAAAAAAAAAAAAAAAAAAAAAAAGGAATTGGACTCTATTGTTTATTACTTTCATTGAGAACGGAATGGGTCGGCAAACTTTTGGCCGATTGATTGCTAATTGTTTAAATTAATTGCACAACATCATGTATTTATTTCCCGGGTGGGATGTCCCGGAAGAAATTAATGTACAAATTGAGGCTGTTCGTGGAGAAGACCCCAAGATGTCGGCGATAGCTTAGAATAGATTAGCATAGGATAGTATAGCTTTATTTTCCCGCAATTTTTAATTTTATTTCGGGTTATAATAATTTAGACTTTATTTTTGAGCTCTTCTCGTGTGTGTGTTTGTTTGTTTTATGTGAGTTTACTTGATTGAGTTTCTATTTAAGTGTAACATCCCGTAAATCCGAATTAGGTGTGAATGTATGAATCTAGTATAAAGATGATATTTTAGCCATACGAATCCATTTGGGATGAACTTGGGTGATAAACGCCGTTTTGAAGTCAAACCAAAAAGTGAAGTTTTTAAGCCTTCTAAATTCGTCTAAGTCTAAGACAGCCTGTACTTATGGCCATTTTTCGGTACTTATGTTAGGAATTTGAGAAAACTTCCTCGTTAAAAGTTGTAGATCTTTGAAAGACCTTTCCAACGGTATATTATGGAGGTCAACCAGACATCCGTACAAGGAGTTATGACCATTTTACTAAAGTGGCAGAGCTGAATCTTCATTCATGGACAGTTTTCGAGAACTTGCGTTATGAATTTGGGAAAACTTCCTTCTTAAAAGTTGTAGATCTTTGAAATACCTTTCCAACGGTATATTATAGAAGTCAAACAGACATTCATACAAAGAGTTATGGCCATTTTACTTAAGGGTGACAGAGCTGAATTTTCACTGGAAATTTCACCCAATGTACGTGAGTGTTGGACGTACTTTCAAGTACGGGCCGTACATCCTAGGACGTACATTGCCCGTTTTTGGCAGAAAACTTGTTTAAAATTGGTATGGTCTTATTTTATTCCTCTTTTTCATTCTCCCAAACCCTAAGGACGAAATTCTTCTCTCCCAAACTCAAGATACTCTAAGGTAAGCCATTCTAAGTCAGTCCAAGTTAATTCTAACATGTACCCATGATTACTAATCAAGAATTCATCATTCCTAACTAAGGGTTTTCAAGAAAATCCACATAAAGATCAAGATTCTAGCTTTTGGAGTTCTTCTTCAAAGTTCAAGTTTTTAATTCAAGTTTTGGTTTCTAACATGTACCCATGATTACTAATCAAGAATTCATCATTCCTAACTAAGGGTTTTCAAGAAAACCCACATAAAGATCAAGATTCTAGCTTTTGGAGTTCTTCTTCAAAGTTCAAGTTTTTAATTCAAGTTTTGGAGCGATTAAGGTATGTAGGGTTGCTATCTACGTGTGGGAACATCACTGTTCTTCCCCACGCTTCTTATTCTATAAATAATGATTCTCTACGAAAACTAAGGTTTCTATACCATGCTCATGATAACCCTAGGTCTATGTCCATGCATGATTATATTATGTATGAATTGTTATAGTTCCATCATTGAGTTCTTAATATTTCTTTATGATTATTAAGAATCTATCCGTAATCTATGAAAAACACATATATCTCATTCCATGGGTTCATGCATGCTAGTTTATGATATATTATGCTATTTTCAAGAAAATACTATACATGTTTTACAAGTTCATGCAAGCAAGCTATAATTCATGATATCCATGTACAAGCAAGTTATATTCATGAAAACCATGGGCAGCAAGTGCCACTTATTTTTCATGTTCATGTTTTTGGGATTTGCTTAGTTAACCGAGAAAGCTCAGATAGCCTGAAACTACGTAGCCACCGTAGGATAAGGGTTGTCAGCAAGGAGGCAACACCTTTATTATGCAGTTTGGATCCTTACATGCTTATTATTACTTAAATCTCATATTCCTGGCAAGATATGAGTGTTTTGCTGGTAGGACGCAAGTACCAGATCATGTTGTCGGTTATACTATAGCACTCCCCATGTTACAAGCAGTTATATATATATATATATGTATTTCTATTGATTTACTGTTTTCAGACTTTACCTATATGTATTCATGCTCATGTTCATGTCCAGGTTTTCGCCACATTTTATCATGTTGTTTCATGTCCCATGTTATTTCTTTCGGTTGTTTTACATACCAAGACATTCAATTCGATGTCTTGACGTTCTTTTCTATTGCTTGGGGCCTACATTTCACGATGCGGTATTGATTGACGGACAACGATTTGTTGGTTAGACATTATCACCATATCGCTTTTTGGTGAGCCCATCTCATTCGGGGGTTGTGTCTTTACTTCTATTTATGTCAATTATGCATTTAAGGTATGCCGAGGGCCTTGTCCCGGTGAACAGTTTAGCAAATAGATTCATGTCAGAGGTTTCATAGACTAGTCAGTTGTCATATTCAGTTGAGTTAGTCTCAATGGCTACATTACCATATTCCGCATTCAGAATATAATAATAACATTTTAAATTTATGATTATTGAACTCCATGTTTTCACAATTCACGCATGTTTACTCTATATTCCGCATCAGTTCAAGTCCCATGTAGACTCAGCAAGTCATGTGGTTCGCTCGGTCACATGCAGCAAGGCACCGAGTGCCGTGTTACACCCAGGCCATGGTTCGGGGCGTGACATTAAGCCAATATGAGTTAATTAAAGCGACCGTGCTAAAACTACGGGACTTGAGGGATGCCTCACACCTTTCCCTCGGTCAACGTAATTCATAACCGGAATCTCTGTCGGCCGATCGCGAGAGCCAAACTTGTTTTGAAAGGGATATTGATTTTACGGTGACTTGGCACACCAAAACTTGATGCCAGGTGGCGACTCTTTTTCTCTAAATAAAATCCCTTTTCGAAGCACAATTTTCGTTACTTTCTAATTTAAAACCCTTTTTGAACTTAACATAATAAATCATTATTTTGTGGGAAAAAAGGGGTGTGACACTAAAAAGAGTATTAATACCGACGAAACTACCTTGTCACTAAGTATTTTGTTTAATTAGTGACAACGGCTATTGTCTCTAAAGTTATATGATTTTCGTAGTTTAACAAACGTAATTTTGTAACTAAAGATTATCTTTTATGTACAAAAAAGTGCTTCGTCCCTAAATATATAAATTAGTGACAACTTTGCTTTTATAAAAATGATTTAAATTGTTGTAGCTAAAACTATCATCTCGTAGCTGAAAATATTGTTTTTACTGACAAAAAGTTTTGTCACTAAAATTTGTCATGATTAGTGACAAATATAATTGTCATAAAATACTAAGTTAATTCGTAGCCAAAGCCAATAAGAAGGCGGTTCTGGGACAAAAGCTACTTTTGTCACTAATTGTAATCGATTTATGATGAAGTAATGTGTCCTGTGACGAAAATGTGATTGTCTTGAAAAGTATAACCAATTTGTTGCTAAAAATTTAGCCTCAAAGATAAATATTTTTTGTCACTAATTACAGAATATATGATGACGTTTAAATTCATAATGATACTACTATTTATAATTTGTATTCAAATAATTTTCCATTAATTTGAGAATATATATAAATGATAACAAGTTTTCTCATATTTAAAGATAATCTACAAATCACTAATGTAAAAACTTTACGAGAAAAACTCACCATATCGCCCTTAATACAAATTGAACATAACATATTAAAATATGCAAAATAATAACAAAAATTTTCACCCATGATCATAAAATTAAGAACAACAAGTTACATTTACATATCTCATTATTTCAAGCCCCTTAAGTAAAAAATAAAAAAGCACAATAAAGTAAAATCTGAAATCTACTAGATATTAATAAACTAAGACATAAAATTGGATGTTGCTTCTCGAAGTATCAATGCATTGACGTAGAGAATGGTAGATTTAGGTCGCACGATGAGATCCTTAAAAAGTAACCACAATATCGGAAGAAATTGTTTCTTGATTCCTTTAGCCATCCACTTAACTTGAAGTTAGTCTTGATTTGGTTCTAACCTTTATATACCTGTGTGAAAGAGAAAGAAAAAAAAAATTAAAATTTGATTTCAACTTTATTATTTCATAGTATAAACAAAATATAATTCGTAAACGAGTTCTTGTTCAACATAAAGTTTTAATTGGTGAAAATGAATAATCGAAATTTTGGAAGTTAAAATAAATGAGAAACAAAAAAAAGACATTAATTTGGTACCAACTTATCGAGAGAGCTTCAACTAGCAATACCGTATAGAATTAATGTGAATTTTAGATACTCAAAAAGCAAAAGCTTAATAGAAAATGTGAAGCAGAAAGTAGTCAATGAAATAGTTACTCCGTATATGACCGTCTTAAATAATATTCAAACCGTCTTAAATAATATTCAAACTTAAAATATGAGATCAGGAAAATAACGCATACCTAGCCTCTTTCATCAGGAATCACGCTGCACTTTGCAATGTAGTTTTTCAGTTGCAGTCTCATATATATTGTGGGAATTTTGAAATTTACTTGAGCTAAAAACCTAAAAACTATGAGCCAAAAGACAGTTTTTTTCTTCTTTTAATTTTACTGCCCCAAAGATAGTGCTGCAAATTAGTTTTGGTGGGAATAGGAATTTGTAGAGAGTTGTATTATGTGATGGAAGTAGTGTCATAAATTAGCCCTAAAACTTAGGAAGTGGAGAAGTGGTTGATCTAAATCATATCATATATATATATATATAAAAACGGAAATTAAAAGCGCTATTGAAGAGATGTCGAGGAGATCAAGAAAATTTATCTTTTTTCTCATTTTTTTGCCTTTTCTTTTAATTTTTTCCCTGCTAAAATTCTGTTAATTTCCTTCTTTCAATAGGAAAAGCCACAACGGTTCGTAACAATTAAAATAACAACGCATTTATTATTGTAAAGAGGGAGACATTCATGAATCGGTGAAATACTTCCTTTTAGCAAGTTCAACAGCCACCTTTACAACCGTAAACCCATTGCCCTGTTTCTCCTCCTCTACTTGCTTCCTCTGTTCCATTCCTCTTATTCCTTCCATTTGTCATTGGTAGTCCCATTCTTCATCTTCTCTTTTTATAGAAATGATGATGTGAAATTGTAAATTTATCCTTACTACATATGTGATAATTGTTGAAGTTTATATTAAAATATTTTGATCAATAAGATACATTTTTGTATTTTTCAAGTTCTGTATTGTGGCTATATATATATATATCCTACGTACAAAGAATGCATTCACGTTTTATTTTCTACGATCAGTTAGATTTGTAGGATAAAGCAAAACATAAAGTATATGTTAAATTATTAAACTATCAAAATTTTATGCATATCATAAGTTCAATAAAGATAGGATAAAAATTCCAACAGCGGAATGAAAAGTAGTTAATTTTATTTGAATGGATTAAGTTATTTCGTTAATAATTACAAGTCTTATATTTTTACTGTTTTCTATTGCTCTGTTCTTAGTTTTAAGAGCTTTTCTTAACTTGATATACTCCCTCCGGTCTATTTTAGTTATTGTCCTTTCTTTAACACGTCTTTTAATAAATAATAAAAAGGTATTTTTTTTTTTTTACTATTATAATCTTATTTACTTTAGTAATTCATCATATATATGAATCTCTCTTCAACAATTCTGGCCCATTTTAGTTGTCATGCTTATTACAAATAACTGATAAAAAATGGAGGTTCAATAATGTGTTCTTGAAAGGAAATAATTTTGTTAGATCCATCTGAATACAAAACAGATCTTAGTCTCATGTTAATACTCTTCAATGTACCAGCATCCAACTAGGCAGAAATTTTGCATGCCTCAAAGTATATAGTAGTAATATATAAGTTCTCATAAACTTGCCACATTAAGTATTAAGAACATGAGAAGATTCTTCATTTTGAATGTCAGCAATATCATATTTTGTTATATCTTTTTCTCTTGGTAAGTATTTTACATATATTTTCATTTTTCATAAATAGAAATTTGTTTCATTGAGAAATATTGCAAATTATTCACTTTAACGTCACATGGTTTTCCTTCAACCAATTGAATTAAATAGTTCCGATTACAGAAAAGGAGTATGAGTATCAATTACTATATTTTTGTGAAAAGTTCAGATAAAGGAGGCGGATGGATTTTGGAAGCAATTAGAGAAGGAATGTGTTACTCTTAGCTAAGAATTTTCTTGCCGAACAAATTGATGCTAAGCTTCATGATGTCAATCTTCGTCAACATTTCTTTAATTTTATCAGATAAGTAATTGTGACTTATTAGATGATAATCCTTTTAATATTTTAGGAATCTAATAAAGTGTTAGATTTGGTTATTTTGTTTCTTTGTAGTCTATAAATAAATTGATAATTATGGGGTCGTTCTTATTAATCATATAGTTTAAAATTATTACTTCTTTTATAAAATTAGTGAAGCTTATAATTGTGACTATCGATAAAAAATATTTGAAAGCTCTAACAAATTAAATATGAAATAGGTGATATTCAAATTTTTGGATTTCTTGAGATATGTGACCATGTTGAATCTCCTTATTTATGTTTGAAAATATGGTTATAGATATCTTTACTTTTTGCAAGAAACATTCCTTAAGTCATTTTTATTGTATATTTGAATATTATTCGTAAGCTTAACGAGGTCATTCAAAACCGCGTTCTTCTAATCTTAACGTTTATCCTTTTTTTGGATCCTAATACCAACGTTTATCTCTCTCTCCCCACTAAATTTGTTTTGTCCCCACTAATTTTTATCATCTACTAATACTACTAAAATTTTAATCTTTTTTTTTGACAAACTAAAATTTAAATTAAGGTAATACGAACTTGTGCAACAAAATTATTTGAGAACATATTATGCTTCATGTTTCAAGTTATTGATTTCGTATCATTATTTTCTACAAATTTTAGTTAATTAAGTCACCAGTAATTTAACAAGGGGCATCAAATATAAATAAATTACTATATAAAGTATATACTGGATCCATAAAAGATTCATAAGGAAAAAATATAAAATTAATTTAACTATCTTGGTTATTAATATGTTAACCCGCCAAATTCTTATATTGAAATATTTAACTAGTATCCATACCCGCACGATGCGCGCATTTTGTCGAAGAAAAAAGGAGCGGAGAAATTCTAACAACTTTAGCTTTAAATTCTGATCATTTTGGATTGTGTTAATAGATTAAGAAATTATACTAACATAACATCGTGATAACATGAAGTAGAACCGAAAAAAAAATTGAATTTATCTTAAAAATATTATTGATGCCCACAATTCAATTTCCTAATGGCACCATCATCATGAGGTTTCCGAATCTACACAATTTGAAATTTTTTCAATATTTGAGATTTCAAATGGTTTAGTAGGCGTTTGACCATGCGATTTGGAAGTTTGATTTCATATTTTTATTTCACATTAGCATTTGTTTATGAAATCGCACAAAATTTTAACTTTAAATTCATGATTTCAAATCCCATATTTTTCAAAAAGTATGATTTAGAATTCCATATTGTGATTTCAAATTTTTAAATATTGTCAGACGGACAATTCTCAAACTCTACCATTAAAAAGAAAAGGTGACGACACAAGTCATGAGTCTATCCTTCGAGTAAACTCTGAATTATCAAAATTTTAAGCAATTATTTTTTATGCTCATACGACAGATATAGTTCATTAACTTAACGAATATTGTTCATTAATCTTCTTGTTCCATTTCATATATACTTATTACTCCATCTGCAAATAACCTTATTAAATTAAAAAAAAAAAATCAACTAATAATGACAATTCATATTTATTTATAACACAACTACTTAGGTGGCATTTCAAAAACCATCCCACTATAACACAAATTCATGTTCATATCCATATAAATGTTTGGCACCTGTTGGAATCTTCTTCATTTTCAACTTTGTGAAGTAAAACAAAGTCCCTTCTCCAACAACAAACAACATTCTTCATACATTTTATTCATGAATGTCTATTTTACCTTTTATTATTTTCAGTCCTATTTTGACAGATACAATAATTGACTTATAGTTTTTCTTTTCACTTTCTCCAACAAATAAAAACTGCAATTCTTCAAACAATTATTATCACGTTTATTTTGTAGATACATGCAAGGAAAAGAAATATTTTGGAGAAGTAGCTCCCCTTGTTTAGCTACATCAATGATTCCAGCAAAACTATCACAGGGTTTTAACATCAATAATTAATTTTTCCATTTTGATTCTTCTTTTTTTTTTTTTTTTTTTTTTTGGGTCAATGCACATGAAACTTAGATCAAAACTTACCTCTACTTGTACTTACGATTGGACAGCTCTTATAGATTTGCAGCTTATCGTCAAGCGGGGGACTTTTAACTACATTAATCTATATTAAAGACAAAATTGAGATTATCACTTATATGGTGATTTATGTTGGTACATGTAACTTCTGCAGCAACTGAAAAGTTAAAACATGTAGGAGTAATAAAGATATATTACTATTCAACATTTCCTTCAAAAATGGCATAATATTTTCATTTGAAAAGGATATATTTAGCTTATAGTATGGTCTGAAATTTACCACGTATAATATTAAAGTTTGTGCATTACTCAATGATAGTCTATACAAAGTAGCTCTTGTCCATTTTGTAAGCAGTTAATCAAGCTAATACTGCAACAACAACAACACCAACAACAACCACCTTCAAGTCTGATCAAACTTCTACTTCTATTTCAAACTTTTAGTGCACCACCTCATTAGTCCTAACAATATTGAGAAATGATGTATACTTGTTTTCTCCCTCGCTAATCAATGGTCCATCGATACCTCCATCACCTCCAAAGAAATTGTTGAGTTTAGCATGACTATATCTAACCCCTCGTGAATATTTCATCTGATAATCGGTGGTCTGAAATGGTATAAAATCGAAAATAAGTTAGCTAGACTAATTTAATCTATATAAATATACCATGTAATAACATTTTATTTGTAATATATAATCAATACGTACAATGAAATTGATTTAGAACCTTCGTGTACGCTATGCATTATTTTTTTACCAAAGGTAATTTTTTATCTCGATTTATCTAGAAAATAACTCCATTTACGTCTTCACTCATAAATGTGGATATACACTTCTTCCAAATAATCCATCTAAACATCCGTGGATGACAAAACCGAAATTCCATTAGTAGAAAAAAATTAAAAACTTGACAAAATCTTTTAACATAATACTAATAATTTAAACATGTCACGACAACGTAACGTACTTATGGAAAACAGTGAATTTGAAAAAATTATGCAATTGATATAACAAATAGCACGCATTGAAGCTCATCCAAGTATTGTGGTTTTTGATCAATAGAAAAATGGTACTGTGATGTCTCCACGTGTAAAATATGTATCTATTTAAATTTAGATTTTGTAAGTAGGATTTCTTTTTCTTGTGATCTTGTTATTTTTAATAATTTAATTATATATATATATATATATATATATATATATATATATTATTTTTCTAGAATATAAGTGTATTTATTAATTAGAAAATCAAATTATGTCAAAAATAAGTATTTCATTAAGTACATATTTCAAATTGTCAATTTAAAGTCATTTAAGGCTTAATTGTCACAATTAGTTCATTTTTGCAAATAAATATTTTATTTTATTAAAGTCAAGAAGCTTAATTAATTAACTAATTAAACTATTTATCTCAATTTTACTTCAAAATTTTCAAATTTGTTAAATGTATTTGAAATTGGTTTAATTAGAAATAAATTGATTTCAATTTGAGTTAAAATAGGCTATTTAAACAAGTTTTGGTTACAATTTCAACAAAAAGGATCACAATTGAAATTGCAAAATTGGCTACGTTTTACACAATTATAAAGTCAATTCATTAATTTAATTAATGGAGTAATTAAGCGCTAAATAAATGATTTTATACAAAATGTTTTAGAATTCTGCTAATAAGTTACACTTTTAGCCTAAAAATTTGTTAACACTCTGCGGGTAACTGCATTTGCGGACCTGCTAATACCTTTCTAGGAAATCACTTGAACCCTTAGCCTTTCTCTGATTTTCAAATGATTCAAGGTTTTAAATACCTTATTTTAAAATGTGTTTCCTAATTCCCAAAATAAAAGGCGACGACTCAGTTTATTTCACTAATAGCCAAGTTATGGATCATTTTTAATCTAGTATAGAATGGGTCATAACACGGTGCCTTATCAAACTATATTTGGAAACGTAGTTGGTTAATTTTAATTAATGCTTTCAATTTTTTATTTATTTAATTTTCACGTTGGCAATAAATAGTTAATCAAAACATCTAAAAAATATCATCACCGTTGCAAAGATTAGACTTGCAAATCGACTTTATCTTCAAATAATTGCTGTTTGTGGAATCAAGACCTCGGTTCACATTACGTTTTATGTTTGCATTGACAGTTGACTTTTCATAAGATATAGTTGTGCATCATTCTACGGTTTTGTCTTGTTGCTTCTATGAAGAGTGCTTAAAAAATTGGTCAATTCACTAATAAAACAGAGAAAAAAACCGACCTCTATTAAAAGATTAAAAATCGACCTCTGGATGTCGATCTATTAAAAGATCAAAAATCGACCTCTGGATGTCGATTTTAGCCTAAACATTCCTTTTAATTGCTTTTGCACAAAACCGACCTCCGGAGATCGATCTTTTTAGCGCAAAAATTAAAAAGTGGTTCGATCGAGTTATGTTAAACTAAAAAAAATAAATCAAAAATTGACTCCGAGGTTAGTTTTTGCAAAAAAAATAAATATATGGAAGATTGCAAGAATATGAATTTGCAGGGTTTAAATAAAAAAGTCAAACCACAGTAAAGATGGGGATTTGATATCAAGATGGTGGATTTTAAATTTGTGTAATTTAAAAGATTGACCACCAGAGGTCAGTGCTTTCTCAAAAAAAAAAATAAAAAAAATTAAATAAATACCGATCTCTGTTTTGAAAAAATTTGACTATGTGTGGTCGGTAATACTGACATCCGAAGGTTGATTTTTTATACGGTCAAAACAATACCGACCTCTGATTTGAGATCGATTTTTAATCGATATTCCCTAAAAAATCGGAGTCGGTTTTGAGCTTTTTTTTTTTTTTTTAATATTGAATGTCACTAATAACCATAAGCAATCATATCCAAACATCATATTATATGTAGCTACGTACGAGTGTTTTCTGTAGAAATAGTTCAATTATTCAGCTTCAAATTTTAAGTCGTCGCTATTTAAGTATTGCAAATTTTGTGACAAAATTTGTTGTCACTAAATCGTGAATTGATTAGAGAATTAAATGACCGTCACTAATTTTTTAAATTATTAGTGACAAAAGCTAAGGTCACTATTAAATAAAAAAATTGTGGCTAAAGTTTACACCATTTAACTACAAACTCTAATTTGTCACTATTGTACCAACATACTTTCACTAAGTCCTATGCCGATTAGAGACATTAAATTGTTCGTCACTAATTGTTTATATTATTAGTGACAAAACTAAGGTCACAATTAAACATAAAATTTTGTAGCTAGAGCTTACAACATTTAACTACAAACTCTAATTTGTCGCTAGTGTAAGAACATAATTTTGTGATCTAAACTTTTTTCGTGTCCAAAATTTAGCTAATTTTAAGACAAATAATAGTTTGTCACAAATTAGTACACTATTAGCGACAAAATAACATGTCATCGAAAACATAAAATTGCATAATGTAATTCAATAAATGGCGCCAACTCATTTTTTGGTGGGAAACTTTTGGGGACAAAATTTAGTGTTTTGTCATTAAAAGTATGTGACTTATGTATTTAACCACGAAATGTAGTTTTTGTCACAAAATGTGAATAATTAGTGACGAATTTTGCGTTGTAGTTAATATCATAGCTAAATATCACATTTGTTGTAGTGAACAACTCACCGAGGGAGCTTATTTATTATACCACATCTTCAGGTGATTGAGCTTAAAAGGAGAATAAAATAGGGCCTTACGGGGTTCGAACCGGTGACCTCTTTTTTTTTTTTTTTTTTGGTTAAACATTGTCTCCATTGATCATTTATGTGAAAAATGTTACAATATTGAGTTTGGGATTCCAAATTTTGTACATGATCATTGAGATGAGACTATACTACTAGGCCTAACCAAAACCTTAATAAAGGCAAGTAATTCAAGGAGGATCACACACAATTTGAGAAGATTTTGCTTGTTTGATCCTAAATGACGGTAGGTTCCACCTGTCCATATTTATTGAGCCCTTGATGTTAGGAAGATCAGCAAAAAAGTTGAAGACTTGGATTTCATCAAGTCCGTGACTTAGGTTAGCCAATCTATCAGCATGATGATTGGCTTCCCTAAAGCAGTGGTTGATAGTGAATCCATGTTCTTCAACTAACCTTTGAATGTCAGTGATGTAGTTAGCTATTCTCCAAGGCACTTTCCACTCCCTTCTTACACATTTGGGTATTAGAAGTGAGTCTGTTTCCACTCCTTCTTACACATTTGGATATTAGAAGTGAGTCTGTTTCACCCCTTCTTACACATTTGGATATTAGAAGTGAGTCTGTTTCACCCCAGACAACTCTGTATCCATTGTTAGAACACCATTCATTCCAGAAAGCATGGTTGCTGCTTCAGCCATTGTACTGGTTCCAGCTCCCAGAGGTATGGAGTAAGCAAAAATGAAATTTCTATTGCTATTTCCATTACTAGGCCGGCCGTTAGGTCCAAATCTGTAGTCAATAGTTCAATACCAATGAACTAAGGACCCTTGTTGTATAAATTAAATAATAATGTCTCTTGGTATAATTATTTGTTATCATATATTGAAAAAACCTAAAATAGTCCACTTTTTTGAACTTATCTCTAAGTGTCCTAATTCCTTTCACTTTGAGTATCAATAATCCCATAATGATAGATAAAATGGTGTACTTTTAGTTCTAAACCTAGCTACCATCAGCTTTTAATAGAGAAATCGTACATGTTTCCTTCCAAACACATACATTTCTTGCTTTTTTCTTCGATCCTTACTTAAACCTTCTACTTATATCTATAATAAATTTCAATTTCAGGCAAATTATTAATGAGTTGGCGTTGATAAAATATCCTGATAATTTACATATGTAGGCATTTATACGTGATTATGTATATATCTGCAGTATGACTTCTGTTTAGTTCGACAATGATTGAACAAACTGTTTTTTCATAGATGTTTGCATAAAAAATTAACATCTTCATTTAATGTGATTTATCCTAGTGAGCCTATGAGATAACTAACTATCACTTTCCTTGCTCTAAGATCATAGGGTTAGAGTTTGTATTCGTTTAACGTGGTCGTCAAGTTCATGATGTGCTTCACTTGAAGCCATTTAAAAGGATAGATCTTTGAATTTTTAAGAAACTGAAACAGAAAAAGAGTTAGTATATTACTTGTATATATAGCTTTGAATAAATATAGTGGTTTGATTTTGACTAAGATGAAAATTGAACCATGAAACAACACGTGGAGGGATCTTATTCATTATACCGCACCATTAGGTGATTGGGCTTAAAAAGCAGAATAAAATAGGGCCCTACCGGGTTCGAACCGTGACCTCTGATCTGCGGCCAAATGCTCTACCACTGAGCTAATGATCCTTGTTATATAAATTAAATATTAATTCTTTCGGTATAATTATTTGTTATCATATATTGAAAAAGCCTAAAATAGTCCAATATTCTGGACTTGGTCTCTAAATGACCTTATTACTTTCACTTGGAGTATAGTAATCCCATAATGATAGATAAAGTGGTGTACTTTCATCCCCCTAA
>NW_026716862.1:0-16427 GCF_029784015.1 Lycium ferocissimum | reverse complement strand
ATGTTTATGCCGGAGTGACATAAGGTTGTAAACTGGGTCGTATTATGGAATAGCATCAACGTCATATTTCACCTTAGAGGAGTTTACAATTTAAAGGCGATTTCATATAAGAAGAATTGCCAATGAATCGTGATCGTCATCATTGATCTCGTAAGAATATTAAGTCGTGGTCTCTAGGAGGTACGTATTGTATTCATGGTGTCTTTCTTATCCAATTTCGCTACTCGTGGACTTCAACTTTTCACCCCTAGGAATATGGAAGATTCGGGGAAGAAGAGGAAAATCATACATAAGATTCATGCCTTGGAAGGAAGGGTGATGCCTCACATACCTTGGTCGCTTAGCTAGGTTATCGCTCACTTGCTCTTCTTCAATACCGCGTCGTTACCTTCATAAGAGAATTTGTATTGATCATTAGTAAACTAGCGACAAGACCGCATCCCTAATTCTAGAAAAAGTTGGGCGTGCTTCCTTCGTCTATACTACCTTTCCCGTGTTCTATATCAACTCCCAACATTCATAACATTATTCACATATCGAAATCAAAAGTCGTCATTTACGTACATTTATCAAAATCCACCATTTTCCTCAATTTCCCTTTATTTCTACCTCTAGCTCATCCTTGCGTTTTCATGCGTTTAATGCTGCGTTTAAGGATATAAACATCATTTATAATGTATTTGTATTCACAACACTTCAACATTCATAATTCAAGTCAACCATCCACTCATTTGTGTCACTATTCACTCAACAATGACCCATTTCTATGTTCTTCTATATTTCAAGTGCCTAAGCTTTCCAATACTTCAAACAACGTAGAATGATCATAAAACTTACCTTGGATGGTGGTTGAGCAATCCTTAAGTTGAAATACTTCGCTTAGCCAAAACCACTGGTTCCACTTCTTTGGAATTTCTTCACTTAGATAATCCCTTGTTGTATTCTTACACTTGATTTCGTGAATTTGGTGGTGTTAATCTTGATTTACCCTTGATTCTCTTTGATTCTTATGGAGGAAATATTTTGGAGAGTTCTAGAGTGTTCTCGTGTTGTATGAATGGAGAATGAATTAAAATGATGCCTAAGTCCCCTTTTAACAACTCAAACGTTGATGTTTAATGAATTCCCGTCGGGTGAACAAAGTGGTCGTAAACCACGCTTTACGGACCGTACTATGGTTTACGGCCCGTCCTCCGGATCGTGTTTAAGCATTAAAAAAAAACGAAGCTTGGGCGAGGACGCTGGCACTTTACGACCTGATTTACGGTCCGTGAACCAATTTACGGCCGTCCTCCGGTCGTTTTTAATCATTTCATACTTTAACGGAAAGTTGGGATTTTCAACGGAGCCGGAGGACGATTGCACTATACGATCCGTAAATCACTTTCACGGATTCGTACGATCATATACGACCAACTGAGCTGAAAAACTACTTTTAACTTTATGATTTCCAAAGTTCATATTTGGCCATCCCGACCTATCAAAACACCACACACTCAACCCGCTTCATGGTCCTACTCATCACTCAAGTACGGGAAAATTTTCGAGGCGTAACAACCCATTGGTGAATCGGTGATAGCTAGCCGAGTATATAGAAATTGTGTAATTGTGATTTATGATTGCCATACTATGATTGACTTGCATGAGTTACAAATGGTGGATTTTTATGTTATTATGGGCATGGATTGATTGGCTTCTTGCAACGTCAATGTCGATTGTAGAATGTAAATGGTTCGCTTCCAATTTCCGGGAGAACTAGTTTTAGAATGGAAGGGAAATACGGCGTCACCAAAGGGTAGGTTTATTTCCTATCTAAAGGCAAAAAAAAATGATTACAAAAGTACCGTTTATCATCTAGTGCGAGTTCAAGATGTAACAGCTGAACCGCCGACTCTTCAGTCAGTTCCCGTAGTGAATGAATTTCTAGATATGTTCCCGGAAGAGCTTCCAGGCCTTCCTCCCGAGCGGGAGATTGATTTTGCCATTGATGTGTTGCCAGACACTAAGCCTATATCTATTCCTCCTTATAGAATGGCTCCCGCAGAACTGAAAGAGTTGAAAGAGCAATTGAAAGATTTGCTTAAGAAAGGCTTTATCAGGTTATATCCCGTATTTTGTACATTGGAACAATCCGGGTTAACCATGATAAGTTAGGGACAAGACTATTCCGGGGTACGAAGTCGAGACTTTTAACCACGGTTTTGTTTTAAGACATAGGTTGCTTATGATTTTGTGGCATGGAATATTAAGGAAATCTTGGGGTTAAAAATGAATTAATGGAAGTTGACAATTCTTGAAATTAAAGGGGCATGTGGCCGGGGTCATGAAAGTGTAGGGCCAAGGCCACATGGAAGCTTAATATATGCTACTAAAAGATGACTAAGTGATCATCTCTTCACTTAAGAAAATTTTAGAAGCTTGGAGAAAAACTTGAAGGCCATTCGGCCATGGTGGAAAAATTTGAAGTCCAAAAATAGCCATCAAAAAAATAGTTTCTTCTAGCAAATCAACTAATTGAAGGGTTCTTGTTAACGTGGAGTTATTGTTTGGATCGACAAACCACTCGTTTTCATCATTCACAACCCTAGCTAAGTTGCGAAGTTAAGAAGAAAAGGTAAGGTTTAATTCTCTTTTTCATATGTTATGAATGATTTGTACATGTTATAGTGTGTGGAAGTGGACAAAAATCATGAACTTGGTGTGTAGGGTGGTGGCCGAATATGGCTCCCCCTGTGTAGCAAAGAATGGATTGATTTTATGTGGTATTTTGGTTGTTATTGTTATGAGTTCTATGATGAAAATGGGAGTTTAATGATTCAAGTTAATGTTGTAATGGTTACGGGCTGTTTTGGAAGTTAATGTGCTATTAATGTAATTTTTGTATTTAAGAGAATGACATTGTTAACGTGTGGATTGTTGGTGTAATTCATGAATTTGGGAGAGAGGAATGTGTTGGTGTTGTTGTTCTCGGGTTTGGGGTGGTTTCGGGTGAATTGGAGCATTGGTTGGGCTGTCTTGAATATTGTGTGGATTGTTGAAAGTGTTCTTGAATATTGTTTGAAAGGTTTCGGATTAGTAATTGAACGTGTGAGCATTGGTGTTAGTTTGATTATATGTTGGTTTGTATGTATGTAGTTGAATTGAACATAATTGGAATGTTGTTGAATTATGTAGAAAAGAGTATTTAATGTTAGAATGCATTTTGAATTGATTGTTGATGTCGTAAACATGGTTGTTGGTATTGTTGTTGATGATTTGGCCGAGTTGAATTCTTGGGGTGTTGAATTTACAGGGGAAATGCTGCCAAAATTTCAATAGAATTAAGTGCTAGTTTGGAATTGAAGTCCTAAATGCCTATAGCTAATGTTTGGTATCGATGATGTTGTTGTAGATCTTGGGGAGTCCGAGACGTAGGTTTGGATTAACTTTGAGAAGGGACGAGGTATGTAAAGCCTAACCTTTCTTTCTTTCGGCATGTCTTAGTAGTAAATAGGCTATGACACGAGCCCCGAAACTCCACTCTTATGATCCGAGCATGTCTACGATTCTTATTCACCTCTTAACGTCGACATTCTTAATGTAGCAATATTATGGTCCCTATGTCTTTAGTAAGATCGATTTCAAATATTGCATAAGGATTTGTCTTTTCAAGGATTCTACGTCTAATAATGGCGTAACTTAGACGAACCGGATCGCCTCGATATGCTCGTAGAGTCATCAGCGTATAATGACTATATCTTCCTTAGGCGGGCTCGGATTGGATTGATGCTCGTCCGTGGGTCCCAACGACTTTCCTTTGTATAGTTCCAACGACTTTGTGACGGGAACTTGGCATAACTATCACCCGACCCCCGAGTGTTGATTACTTACTTATTTATTGAGTCTGTAATGATGATTTTTATACATATGGTTACTCACGACTCTGCTCGTGCATCCTGTTGTATCTTTCGCCGAGTCCGGGCCGGTTATGTTATCGTGCGCACTATGTTATATTCCGGTGTTATGCTGTGTTATGGTTCACCGAGCTCCTCGCTAGAGGACCGGGGACCCTATATATTTTGGTGTTATGCTGTGTTATGGCGTTATGATGTGTTATAGAGATATGTCGGGTTACGGAGATATGAAACCTTCTGGTGTTATGATGTGTTATGGCGCCATGACGGGTGGAGACCATATTCCCGAGCCCTATGCATGATTTGTGTTTTAAAAGTAAACGTTTTGGTATTTTGGATATTATACTTATTTCTACGTACTACATTTCGATTATGATTCCATTTCTTGTATTTCTTGCTTTGCATACTCGGTACATATTCCGTCTTGACCCCCTTTCTTGAGAATTCGCGTTTCATGCCCGCGAGGTACGTACGTCCATTTCGGTGATCCGCCGGCCTAGGACACTTATTCTATTTGTTTGGAGTGCTCCTTTGTTCTGGAGCCTATATTTTGGTATATACTCTTCCGTTGCATATGTATATATTTATTCGGGGTGGCGGGGCCTTCGTCCCGTCATATGATTCGGTTGTTGTTTTTAGAGGTGTCAATGAAATACATGTGGGTTGTGCCTATTCTTTGTATAGGTGTGTTCTTATGTTTTGTGTTTTGGGCGGTCCCATTCGCCGTGGCAGCCTTGTTGGCTTGCGTTTATATATATTTTGGGACGTGCGCCATATGATAGCCTTGCGGGCTTCTGTGATATATATATATTTGTGTTTGAGACAGCGTCTGATATTCGTATATGTATAATTTATCTGTATGCGATTGGATTAAGGAATGTGTTTGGGTGCCCGAGCTCGGGCACCCGTCCGCGCCCCGGGGTTGGGTCGTGACAAAAGTGATATCGAGCGGTTCGTCCTCGGAGTGTCTACGGACAGTGTCTAGTAGAGTCCGTTTATCGGTGTGTTGTGCACCACATCTATGAACAGGAGGCTACAGGGCATTTAGGATGTTATCTTTCCTTCTCATCCTAGATCGTGCAATAGAGCTGTATTATCAGGGTGTCTCCTTCCTAACGAATTGTTATGTTTTCGAGCGATGCCTCAGAAAAGGCAACGACTCCCCGAGAAGGGCAAGTCGGCAGCGAGCCCGAGAGACCCGGCCCGGGGCCGGAGAGTTACTAGGGCCCGCGGCGAGCACGGCCTGAGGTTGTGGCACGGCCGGCCGGTTCTGCACCGCCACTATCGAGAGGGACTTGGAGCGACGGCGGTGCAAGTCGGGAGGTGGCTCCACCGCCCGGCTCCGCGGTTCCCGGCCCCGACCTCCGGCTCCCCCCGGGGGGCGAGAGGGGCGGGGCTATGCGAGATGCGGTCCAGTTATTGATTAGATTGGTGGCGGGCCAGGTTCAGAGGCATGGATTAGGGGGTGATCATGCAAACCGACATGACAGTCAGAGGGCCCGTGATTTCTTGACTTGCGGTCCCCCAGAGTTTTTCGGGTTGAAGCCCGAGAGGATCCCCAGGAGTTTATCAGACAGATGCAGCGTACGTTACGGCTTATTAGGGCTTCGGGCCCGGGTACGTCGGTTGGCGTCATATCGATTGCGGGACGTAGCAGCAAATTAGTATGAGTCTTGGGAGCTGTCTAGGGGCGAGGGTGCTCCTCCAGCAGTGTGGGGTGAGTTTACAGAGGCCTTTCTTGGCCATTTTCTGCCTCCAGAGCTGCGGCGAGCTAGGGTAGACAGATTCCTACTGTTGAGACAGAGGGGCAGGAGCGTCCGGGAGTATAGTCTGGAGTTTGATTCATTGGCTAGATATGCGTCCGCTTATGTAGCTGATATGACGGATAGGATGCACCGCTACGTGATGGGACTAGATCGTTATTTGGTTGATAGGCGTACGGTGATGGTTTCCCGACGAAGGATGGATGTGCCCGAGTACGAACACATGCCCGGTATGGAGGATCAACGTAAGGCGTTAGCTCGGCGGGGATTATGACGGGGGCCGGCCCAAGAGGGCTAGATCGGCGGGTTGTTACGGAGAGTCTCGAGGCGAGCGGCCTCGGCGGCGGCATAGCGGTATCCGTCCCGGCCAGCCGCAGTACACCCCCACGGTTCACGGGCGCGGGGGCCCGACAAGTACGGGGTATTCCAAGAGCGGAGTCGAGCTCCAAGGCTTCGGGTTCACGAGATGGACGAAAGTTCCGGTCGGTTGAGACCACCCGGACCTCCGTGTTCCCCCGTGAGGCATCGCCCCCGGGGAGAGTGTTATCGTGCTACGGGCGCTTGTTTTACTTGTGGCCGTCGGGGGCATCTTAAGGAGAGATTGTTCGCGTGGGGGTGGTGCGGGTGGTGCGGCTCGACCCTACCGGGTCATTGTAGGTTCATCTTCTTTCTCGGTAGCTATGCGCCTCATGGGGCGGGGTACGCCGACACCGCGGTCGCGGTAGGAGTCGTGGCGGAGCTTTCGATTTTAGCGGTCCTTCGAACCGTATATATATATGCCTTGGCCAGCCGACAGGATCAGGAGGCGTCGCCTAATGTGGTCACAGGTATATTATTGATCTTCTCCCGAGCTGTATATGCATTGATAGATCCAGGCTCCACTTTATCATATATTTCCCCCCTTGTTGCTAATAAAATTGGGATAAAACCCGAACGATAGAATCATTTGAGGTAGCTACACCCCAGGTAGGGATTACATTATAACCAGCGAGTATGTAGAGATTGTTCGATAATTATGCGTGGCGTTGCACCAAAACGGATCCGAGAGAGCTAGATATGACCGAATTCGATGTTATTATGGGTATGGATTGGCTATTCTTGTTATGCTAATGTTGATTGTCAAAAAGAAAGGTAGTTCACTTTCGATTTTCGGGAGAACCGGTTATAGTAGTGGACAGTAATACAAGCATCGCCGAGGGTAAGTTTATTTCATACCTCAAGGCAAGAAAAATGATCGAGAGGGTTATATTTATCATCGGTTCGTGTGCGCTGACTTAAAAGTAGAGCCCGACTCTTCCTCGATCCCAGTGGTTAATGAATTTCTAGATGTATTCCCAGATGAGCTTCCGGGTCTTCCTCCCCGGCGGGAGATAGAGTTCACCATTGATGTCTTGCTAGATACTCAGCCTATATCTATTCCTCCGTCAGAATAGCACCTGCAGAATTGAAAAAATTAAAGGAAAGCGGTTTTCGAGGATTTATTAGAGAAGGGGCTTTATTAGGCCCGCGCACATCACCTTGGGGAGCGCGGTATTGTTAAGTGAGAAAGAAAGATGGGTCGTTTGCGGATGTGTATTGATTACGGACTGGTGAATAAGGTAACCATAAAAAATAAATACCCCCTCCCCAGGATTGATGATTTGTTAGACCAATTGCAGGGTGCTAGGTGTTTTTCAAAGATAGACCTGCGGTCATGCTACCACCAAGTGCGGGTACGAGAGTCAGATATTCCGAAGACAGCATTCAGCACCCGATATGGGCATTATGAATTCAGAGTGATGTCTTTTGGGCTGACTAATGCTCCAGCCGTGTTTATGGATCTGATGAATCGGGTATTCAAGCCGTTCCTGGATATGTTCGTGATTGTATTTATTGATGATATTCTGGTTTATTCACGATCAGAAGAGGAGCATGCAGATCACCTGAGGACGGTACTTGGAGTACTCCGGCACCAGAAATTATATGCTAAGTTCTCTAAATGTGAATTCTGGCTGACTTCAGTGGCATTCTTGGGGCATATTATTGGAGCTGATGGTATCCGGGTGGATACACAGAAGATTGAGGCTGTAAAGAATTGGCCTAGACCCACGACACCTACAGAGGTACGCTAGTTTCACGGGATTAACAGGTATTACGAAGGAGATTTGTGGAGAAGTTTGCTTCAATTTCAGCGCCTTTAACAAGGTGACTCGAAGGGAGCCAAGTTCCGGTGGATCGATGCTTGTGAACGAAGCTTCCGATTCTTGAAAGAAAAGTTGACTACGGCTCCGTCGACTCTTCCTGAGGGACCAGATGGGTATGTTATTTATTGTGATGCTTCCGGTATTGGGCTGGGTTGTGTACTAATGCAGCATGGCAGGGTTATAGCCTATGTCTCCCGGCAGCTCAAAAAGCACGAAAGAAATTATCCTACTCACGATCCGGAAGTGGCCCTTGAATTCATGCGTTGAAGATGTAGAGACACTATCAATATGGCGTCCATGTTGATATTTATACGGATCCGCGAGCCTCCGAAGATATCTTTAAGCGAAAGAGCTGAATTTGCGGCAGAGAAGGTGGCTAGAATTGCTGAAAGATTATGATGTCGACACTTTATATCATCCCGGGAAAGCTACTGTTGTAGCAGATGCACTCAGCCGTAAGTCTATGGGTAGCTTGACGGACGTGCCATCAGAGAAGAAGGAAATGGTTCGTGAGATTCATCAGTTAGCTAGTCTTGGAGTCCGCTTGGCTGATTCTGGAGATATTGGGGTTTCACGGTCGAGGAATTCTTCAATCCTCTATTATGGAAGAAGGTAAAGCGCGTCGGTGATGTAGGACCACGATCGCTTCGCGGTACGAAGTGCGCCAACTTGAAGGAGAAGACCCCATTCGAGATTACACCGAGATGGGTATTACTACACGGGCGGATTATGTGTACCGATGTTGTGGGACTACGACGACGGGTTATGGGCGAGGCACATTATGCCCGTTATTCTGTTCATCCAGGGTCGACGAAGATGTATCATGACCTCAGATGCTTATACTGGTGGGATGGTATGAAAAGGGACATAGCAGAGTTCGTCGCTCAGTGCCCAAATTGTCAACAAGTTAAGATCGAACATCAGAAGCCCGGTGGATTATTACAGGAGATGGAAATTCTGACTTGGAAGTGGGAGATAATTAATATGGACTTCATTACAGGCTTACCTCGCACTCCACGGAAGTATGACTCCATATGGGTTATTGTTGATAGGCTGACAAAATCAGCCCATTTCCTTCTAGTCAGGACTACTTATTCAGCCGAGGATTATGCCAGGTTATATATTAAGGAGATAGTGATACTTCACGGAGTTCCCATATCTATTATCTCGGATAGAGGTGCCCGGTTCTTGCGCTAACTTACGGAGATCTTTTCGGGAAGGATTGGGGACCCGGAGTGAGTCTTAGCACGGTATTCCATCCTCGGTCGACGGACGAGTAGAGCGCACTATTCGGACGCTAGAAGATATGTTGCAGGCCTGTGTTATTGACTTCAGAGGTAGTTGGGATGATCAGTTGCCACTGGTTGAGTTTGCTTATAATAATAGCTACCATTCTAGTATCTAGATGGCACCATATGAGGCTCTGTATGGCAGGAAATGCAGGTCACCGATTGGCTAGTTCGATGTTGGCGAGACTAAATTAATTAGGCGGATATGATCCAGCAAGCAGTTAACAAGGTGAAGCTTATTCGGGAAAGGTTATTAGCGGCCCAGAGTCGACAGAAATCATATGCAGATAATCGGCGTCGACATTTAGAGTTCCGGGTTGGTGATTGGGTATTCCTGAAAGTGTCACCTATGAAGGGTGTTATGAGATTTGGCAAGAAAGGGAAGCTCGGTCAGATATATTGCCCTATCAGATTGTCCGTAAGATAGGCAAGGTTGCCTATGAATTAGATCTACCGGCGATTTGGGAGCAAAAGGCATCCGGTGTGTCCATGTGTCTATGCTTCGCAAATGCATTGGTGACCCTTCTAGAATATTTCCTATAGATGATATCCAGGTCACGAGAGGGGCTATCCTACGAAGAGCGACTATAGCCATATTGGATCGTCGAGTAAGAAGGTTGCGGAATAAAGATGTGGCTTCCGTTAAGGTGTTATGGCAGAATAATAACCGGGAGGAAATGACCTGGAAAGTTGAGGAGGAGAGGAAGAAGAAGTACCCTCACTTATTTCCGATGCCTACAGGTAATCTAAATTCCTTAATTGGTTATGTCAATTGATGAATGAATTGTATGTGACAGCTATAAAAGAAACTCCCCCGAAATGCTTCTAAGACCCCGTAGGGCTAGTTTAACATTCGAGGACGAATGTTCTAAAGGGGGGAAGGATGTTATATCCCGTATTTTGTACATTGGAACAATCCGGGTTAACCATGATAAGTTAGGGACAAGACTATTCCGGGGTACGAAGTCGAGACTTTTAACTCCGATTTTGTTTTAAGACATAGGTTGCTTATGATTTTGTGGCATGGAATATTAAGGAAATCTTGGGGTTAAAAATGAATTAATGGAAGTTGACAATTCTTGAAATTAAAGGGGCATGTGGCCGGCCACATGAGGTGTGGGCCAAGGCCACATGGAAGCTTAATATATGCTACTAAAAGATGACTAAGTGATCATCTCTTCATCATCTCTTCACTTAAGAAAAGTTTAGAAGCTTGGAGAAAAACTTGAAGGCCATTCGGCCATGGTGGAAAAATTTGAAGTCCAAAAATAGCCATAAAAAAAATAGTTTCTTCTAGCAAATCAACTAACTGAAAGGTCCTTGTTAACGTGGAGTTATTGTTTGGATCGACAAACCACTCGTTTTCATCATTCACAACCCTAGCTAAGTTGCGAAGTTAAGAAGAAAAGGTAAGGTGTAATCCTCTTTTTCATATGTTATGAATGATTTGTACATGTTGTAGTGTGTGGAAGTGGACAAAAATCATGAACTTGGTGTGTAGGGTGGTGGCCGAATATGGCTCCCCTTGTGTAGCAAAGAATGAATTGATTTTATGTGGTATTTTGGTTGTTATTGTTATGAGTTCTATGATGAAAATGAGAGTTTAATGATTCAAGTTAATGTTGTAATTGTTACGGGCTGTTTTGGAAGTTAATGTGCTATTAATGTAATTTTTATATTTAAGAGAATGACATTGTTAACGTGTGGATTGTTGGTGTAATTCATGAATTTGGGAGAGAGGAATGTGTTGGTGTTGTTGTTCTCGGGTTTAGGGTGGTTTCGGGTGAATTGGAGCATTGGTTGGGTTGTCTTGAATATTGTGTGGATTGTTGAAAGTGTTCTTGAATATTGTTTGAAAGGTTTCGGATTAGTAATTGAATGTGTGAGCATTGGTGTTAGTTTGATTATATGTTGGTTTGTATGTATGTAGTTGAATTGAACATAATTGGAATGTTGTTGAATTATGTAGAAAAGAGTATTTAGTGTTAGAATGTGTTTTGAATTGATTGTTGATGTCGTAAACATGGTTGTTGGTATTGTTGTTGATGATTTGGCCGAGTTGAATTCTCGGGGTGTTGAATTCTGAGGAAATTTGCCCAAATTTCGTAGAATTAAGTGCTAGTTTAGAATTGAAGTCCTAATCGCCTATAGCTAATGTTTGGTATTGATGATGTTGTTGTAGATCTTGGGAGTCCGAGACGTAGGTTTGGATTAGCTTTTTGAGTGCGGACGAGGTATGTAAAGCCTAAGCTTTCTTTCTTTTGGCATGTCTTAGTTGTAAATAGGCTATGACACGAGCCCCGAAGAAACTCCACTCTTATGATCCGAGCATGTCTACGATTCTTATTCACCTCTTAACGTCGACATTCTTAATGTAGTAATATTATGGTCCCTATGTCTTTGGTAAGATTGGATTTCAAATATTGCATAAGGATTTTGTCTTTAAGGGATTCTACGTCTAATAATGGCCGTAACTTTAGTAGACAGAACCGGATCGCCTCGATATGCTCGTAGGAGATTCTGTAGCATATAATGACTATATCTTCCATAGGCGGGCTCGGATCGGGTTGATGCTCGTCCGTGGGTCCCGCGACTTTCCTTTGTATAGTTCCAACGACTTTGTGACAGAACTTGGTATAACTATCACCCGACCCCCGAGTGTTGATTACTTACTTATTTATTGAGTCTGTAATGATGATCTTTATGCATATGGTTACTCACGACTCTGCTCGTGCATCCTGTTGTATCTTTCGCCGAGTCTCGGGCCGGTTATGTTGTCGTGCGCACTATGTTATATTCGGTGTTATGTTGTGCTATGGTTCACCGAGCTCCTCGCTAGGGTCAGACCCTATATATTTTGGTGTTATCTTTGTGTTATGGCATTATGATGTGTTATGGAGATATGTCGGGTTACGGAGATATGAAACCTTCGGTGTTATCTTTGTGTTATGGCGCCAATGACGAGCGGCGACCATATTCCCCGAGCCCTATGCATGATTTGTGTTTTAAAAGTAAACGTTTTGATATTTTGGATATTATACTTATTTTTCGTACTTCTCGTTTCGATTATGATTCCGTTCGTATTTCTTGCTTTTGCATACTCGCACATATTCCGTACTAACCCCTTTCTTCGGGGTCGCGATTCATGCCCGCGATTCTACGAACGTCCATTTCGGTGATCCGCCGGCCTAGGACACCTATTTCGTCGTTTGGAGTGCTCCCTTTGTTCGGGAGCCTATTTTTGGTATATACTCTTCCGTTGCATATATATATATATTATTCGGGGTACGGCGGGGCCCTGTCCCGTCGTATGATTCGGTTGTTCTGTTTAGAGGTCTATAGACATACATGTGGGTTGTGCCTATTACTGTACAGGTGTGTTCATATGTTTTGTGTTTTGGGCGGTCCCATTCGCCGTGGCAGCCTTGTCGGCTTGCGTTTATATATATTTTGGGACGTGCGCCATATGATAGCCTTGCGGGCTTCTGTGATATATATATATATATTTGTGTTTGCGATGAGTTTGAGACGGCGTTCGATATTCGTATATGTATAAGTTATCTGTATGCGATTCTGGTTAATGAATGTGTTTGGGTGCCCAGCTCAGGCACTAGTCACGGCCTACGGGGTTGGGTCGTGACAATCAGGCCTAGTTCATCCCCGTGGGGAGCACCCGTATTATTTGTCCGAAAGAAAGATGGCTCTTTGAGAATGTGCATTGATTATCGGCAATTGAACGAGGTGACGATTAAGAATAAATATCCTCTTCCAAGGATTGATGACTTATTTGACCAATTACAAGGTGCCAAATGGTTTTCCAAGATAGATTTGAGATCCGGGTATCATCAAGTGAGAGTTAGAGAAAGATATTCCTAAGACTTTTCAAATTCAGGATACGGCCATTTTGAGTTCGGGTAATGTCATTTAGGCTAACTAATGCACCGGGCAGTGTTTATGGATTTAATGAATGATGTGTTCAGGCCCATCCTGGATCTATTCGTGATTGTATTCATCGATGATATTTTGGTGTATTCTAGGTCCGAGACAGAACATGCGGATCATTTGCGTACTGTCCTCAGAGTTCTTCAGATTCGAGAGTTATTTGCAAAATTCTCCAAGTGTGAGTTCTGGTTGAACTCAGTTGTCACGACCTGGGCTACGGGCCATGACGGGCATCCGGGGCTAACCATCGAACAACACTCATTCTGATACTCATCTACGCTCATTCATAATGTATGCTCATAATCATAGAAGTCTATTAACATTTGAAACGTATTTACTTTTATAAACATAAGCCCTCTAGCTATCAAAATGATATATACATGCATATACATAAAAGCTATGGGACCATGCTACCCACACTGTGTATCTACGAGCCTCTACTAGAGTACTAGACATATGGACGGGACAGGACCCCATCGTGCCCAATCATGGATATATACATATATGTACCAAAAGAATAATCAATGGCACCTCCGAAAAATGGAGTGCTCTCAAATTAGCTACTAGCTCCTACGAGTCTGGATCACCTCCCTGCCTACCTGTGGGCATGAACATAGCGTCCAAAGAAAAGGATGGCAGTACGAATATTGTACTGAGTATGTAGGGCATAAACAATAATAAGACATCAATGAAATAAGGAGGCATCAAATGAAGAGCAATGTTGATCGATCGAATCATAAGGAAGTAATACATGCTGGCTTACTTTCATACTCATCATCATATCATATATGCATAAATGTATAAGTTGCCCGACCATATAGGTACGGTGTGACAATCAATAACATTAGCATTAGCATTAGCCTGCGTCCAGGCCTCCCGCGTCCGGGGTACCATCTCATGCCGCCCACTAGGTGTACGCCATGCCATCCGGCCATGGTGTATACGCCGCCCGCCTTAGCGGTGACTACCCGGCCATGTAGGCACGGTGTAATATCATCATCATAATGTACTCATCATAATGCATGCATAGAAACTCAAGACAATTATACTTTATCGGGGTGACATAAGGTCGTGAACCCCCGATTCTATTATGGAGCATTTATAAGCATTCTGCCTCACCTTGAAGGAATTAGCATATAAGGTAAGTGTATACAACAAACAACATCAAAAAATCGTAATCAACATCATTAGCTTTATAGGAACATCATATCATAGACTCTAGAATCTTTAGACTTAAGCTCATCATCATCATTATCGTACTCATAATGTATTTCTTATCTCATATGGCTATCTTTGGAATATAAGCTTTTAGTTTTCTTCAAGATAGGAGATTCATGAAGAAGGAGGAAATTCATGCTATAAGATTCATGCCTTAGAAAGAAAGGACTAGCCTCACATACCTTTGTCGTTTAACTATTCTATCGCTTGCTCGTTCTCCTTTACTGCGCTCGTTTATATCTTCAAGGGAATTCGTGTCGTCATTAGCTAATCAATCATGAAAACGTACTTACTAAAGCTAGAGAAAATTGGGCAGCATTTTCTTTGTTTATATTACTTCCCTCCATATTCCATATCAACTCCCAGCATTCATAACGACAATCACGATATCGTAAACAATAAGCATTATCTAATTACATTGCCCACAATTCATAATTTCACTACAATTCTCCATAACCATGACCAAAGTCCATTATCGCGTTCTTTCTCATACAACACTCATTCCATGTTCTAAATGTCATTTATAATGTATTTATAATCCCAACGTATCCATTTTCATGATTCAATCCAACTACTACTCAATGATAACACTATTCACACATTTATAATCCATTTTCTATACTCTTCTATAATCCGAGTGTTTCAACCTACCAATACTTCAAACAACATGGAAAGGTCATAAAACTCACCTTAGATTATGGAGGAATAGGCCTTGAATGGTGATACACCCTTTGCACCAAAACCCTATTTTATCTCTCTTAGGATTCCTTGATTTGAATGACTTTAATGGGGTTTCATACACTTGATTCTCCCCAATCCTTGTTGTTGATCTTTAATTTCCTTTGTTTTCTTGTGATTGAAGTGTATGGAGTGTTCTAGAGGTTTCTTGAATGGTGGAGATGAAAAATGAAATGAAAAGAAATGAAGGAGAGGTCCCTTATATAATTTGAGTTCAGTCCCGACCGAGATCTACGGACCAACATACGGTCCGTATGTTTTCTACTGGCCGTATGTTTGGTTGTAGATCTGGTCCAAGGTGATATGGTATACCGGGTCGATCTACGGTTGGACATACGGTCCATACATTTTATACGGCCAGTATGTCTAGCCGTATGTTTGCCCAGTTTTTCGAGACTTTTTCTCGTCGACTCATTTGATCTCCGATTCTTATGGAACCTTCTTAATACTTGTTTATCACTTCATTACCATTCTAAGGGACATTATAACTCTTCCTCAAGGTACCATTAGAACGTTGTTAACTCAATACTCGAAATTCTTATCCGATACACTCAACTTATAACTCGCTTTCCTTAACAACTTTCTTTCCTTAACTCGAATCTCTTTGGAAATCTTAATTAGGGCCATCAAACACTATTTCTTACTTGTCCAAACCTCGTATACATCATTCCCCTCGTTAATCTATTCGCTGTACGCTAAGGGGAAATTTTTGAGGTGTAACATTTTTTCCCCCTTTTCGAACATTCGTCCTCGAATGTTAAGTCATCGGGGATTCTAGAAAAATTTCGCCAGAGTTTTCTCTATAATATGGCACTACCATTTTGTCACAACAACCCATAATAACATTGCCTCACAGGGCCACAACACAATAGCAATATAAATTGGCCACACACGACCCATATGCATAAAAGAAAAGCATACATACCTTATCATTTCGACGTCTCGTCATAGATCTCTTCCGGGGGCTGAAATAAATGCGGATATGTGGATTTCATCTTCTCTTCCGCTTCCCAGGTCATTTCTTCGCGATTTCTATTTCTCCATAAAACCTTGACTGAAGCTACTTCCTCATTCCGAAGTCTTCGTTTCTCCATAAAACCTTGACTGAAGCTACTTCCTCATTTCGAAGTCTTCGTACCTGCCTGTCTAGTTGGAACCCGTATTTTTGTACATTGGAACAATCCGGATTAATTATGACAAGTTAAGGACAAAACTATTCCGGGATACAAAGTCAGGATTTTTGACCTTTGATTTTATTTTAAGTCATAAGTTGTGCATGAATTTATCGGTATGGAACAATTAAGGAAAATTGGGGACCAAAAGTGATAAATTGGAAGTTGAAAATCATGAATTATTTGGGCCCCTTTGCCGGGGCATTAAAATGGTGCCCCCACCTTTTTT